>NC_077234.1:213256385-213556385 GCF_027887165.1 Monodelphis domestica
GGTAGATTTAGTAACAGCATAAATAAAGCAACTTTCAAAAATATGATATGCCTAGTCAACCACTATGCAATACTCCAATCATAACCTTTATAGGTAATAACTTGTCATTTTTTTGAATCATATGAAAGTATCTTTTTCCCTATGATGTTCCATTTTTAACACTTTAATTGCCTATTAGGTGATAAAACAAACATCATCCTTCCTTATTTCAGATTTTCTGCAAATTTTTTGTTTGATCCTAACTGGAAAGATGTTAGAAGGAAACAATGAGACAAAGCCCTTTAGGGTCATAAAGGTGCTTTATAACAAAATAAAATTATCATCATTATTATTGCTATCATTCCCAAATCAATCTACCTGTATCCCAACAAGAGGCATTAACCAAAGATTTATAATCACAATCCTAATACCTTTCTTTGTAATTATATGAACTGTTTTTAGAATTATAGATTTTTGAATTGGAATTAGAGCCCTAAAGTATTTATCTAATGAACATGAAGCCACATAGTCACCAAAAATGTATCTGAGTTTCTAAACCAATCAGTCAATTAATATATATTTAGAGAACATTGTTTTGTTTTCATTCTTTTAGTCAACCCAAATGTATGGGTAGGTTTGAGGATAAAGATTCAATAGAAATACAAATTCAATTCCCATAACATTCAAAGAATTGGAGAGAAAGACTAGCTCACAGGTAACAATTAGAGAACAATATAAGATAGCACCTGGGATCATAGATTCAGAATTGCTAGAAAGAAACTCTGAATCCATGTAAGGTCCAAACCCTTCTATTCACAAATGAGGAAACTGAAGCCCATGAATATTGAATGACTTGCACAAGGTCACACAAGTACTAAATATTTTTTAAAACATACCATCTGTCTTAGTAACAATTCTAAGACAGCTAAGCAGTGAGGGCTAGGCAATTGGGGTTAAGTGACTTGTCCAGGGTAACAGAGCTAGGAAGTGTTTAATAGCAAAGTTTCATGTCCCCCTGACCTTAAACCTGAGCTTTCTAGCTGTCCCATATGGGTACAAATTATTAAGAGACAGGATTTGAAATAAGATATTAAAACTCCAAACAGTGCTCTTTCTAGTGCCCTGTACTGACCCATAATGATTAAATACTCTGCTATATAACAATACTAATTTAACTTCCCTGCATGCATTTCCTGTATAGAATATTTCTGTTTAGTGAAACAATAATATCAATAAGTCCATTGTTTTATTTGGTTTCCCAAGGAACACATTGTCTGATCTATCAGTTCTTCACAATTTCTTGATCTGTTATATTGATTTATTCCAATACACTTGAATGGCTATTATTTACTATCAATGAATGAAATCATCTCAGTAATAACAACAGAAGTAATATTTTCTTTTCATATAATGTCAATCACAGGAGGTGCTCTGAAAGCAAAGAGAACCTCTGTTATTATCTGTGCCATGGAAAGCAAAGAGAGATTAAATGTGGGAATCTGAGAGGGAAAAAAACAAAGTCTAATGGGTCTATGCATCTTCAGCCCAACCAGGAATCTATTACTGGATTAGGACAGATGCAAGAAACCACATCTAATCCAAAACTACATATAGGAGAAAGAGTATGAGATTAAATCCTATTTATGTTACTTCATCTTTGTATAATCTTGGTCAAGTAAGTGAAGTCTCTCTGGGCCTAGATCTGTTTATCTATTTTTTTTTTAAATCCTTTGATGCATAATGAACAACGGCAAGATATTTAGCTTCTCTGGATCTCCTTTCTTCATTTGTAAAATAAAGGGTAGGGCTCTAATTAGATGTTGTACAAGGTTCCTTCTAGTTTTAAGGGTCCAGAGTTCTAAAATCTGGGCTGCCTCTGAGCTATCCTGATCTAAATGATTTTAAAGCCCAGAAGTCTGATGCTATCTAGAAATGATGACCCTTTCTTCTCCTTAACCTATCCTACAGCATCTTCTGATATTGCCCCACAATGAATCCAAAAGAGATCAAATCTTTCTTAGGTGGCTTCATTTGGGAATGGCCCAGATTCACATAAGAGAATGGCTTCCCTCTGGTTTGAAGAGTAAAAGGAGCAAGAGAGTTAGACTAAAAGTGAAAAATGGCCATTTACCTCTGAACTCTCCACTCAATTGCTCACAGCTGAAAGTGACCAGATATTATCCCAGAGGACATTAACTGTTCCCACCTAGCTAGACGTCACCTTCATTCACTAATAAGGCTAGCAAAAATTCATTCCTCCAAAATAAAAAGTGACCAAATGTATTTTTTAATATTGGTTAATTTTTTTTTTTGCTTCTAGGCTGACTTTTCATGCCAAGCTTCAGCCTAAAGCGAATTTTAACAGCTGAGTTATAAACCCCTAAAAATAGTGGAAGTGCTGACACAACTTTATCTATAGCAGTGAGAATGGCACAGTTATAATTAAAAGGACATAGAGTACTTTGTCTTTGACTAACCTAAATAGCTATCAGGTTAACTTAAAATAAAGTTTCTCCATGTTATACTGACTACAGGACATAGAAAACTAATTCTTCTCTCCAAACTAGTGCTAAATTGTTCAATCCAAGTGATAGGTGATTGAAAGTGAGATTGTCTGTGGATTTAGTAATAACATAACAAAATGGCATTTGAAAATATGATGTGACTGGTCAATGGCTGTGGTAATAATCTGAACGTAACCTCTACAGGTAATAACGATTTTGATGTGCTTGAACCTTATGAAAATACCTATTTTTGCCACCAAATAGGTTTTGAGCATACTTTCTGATGACAACTGTAGCTCTTAATACCTAAATTGCATATTAGGTAATAAAAATAAACATTTTCTTTCTATATCTAAGCTCCTCTGCCATTTTGCTCTGTGTTTGAACCTGCGTTTACTTATTTAGTTTGGAGGTGACAGCATATGGTATGATTTTCCATTTTCATTTGTATTTAATAATCTTTTTTCTCAGGTTTCTTTGGTGCTTTGTGAGTGCTTTTTAAATTCTGCATAATCTATTTCTCCATCAGTGATGCTATTACTTTCTTTCTCCTTATTTTTCCTCCTGTATGTGTGTTAAGGGAGGAAAGGAGAAGCCCCCAACCTCTTTTCTACATTGGTCCCTATTTTATTTCCTTTTCTTTTGGAAGCTTGCCCTTCTTTTAAGTATTTTTGTCTTGAAAATCAAGTATCAACAAGACCTTAGTAAATTTTTTCCTGAATCTATTTATCCTTGTCCTTTTCACTGCCAAAAAATGAGATTTCATTGTGACTCTTCATTCCTATAAGGCCTGGAATGCTAATGAAAATCTGTGGAAATATGGTATGATTTAGGAGTAGGGCAAAGACTGTCTGTGGAAAAATGATGATGATATAAAAAGGAGTTTAGTCAGAATGTCTTCTGTTTCAGCTCCTCATTAGACTATAAGTTCCTTGAGAGCAGGGACTACACTTTTATATCAGAATTATACGTATTTATTTTATACACACACACACACACACATATATATATATACAGATATATATATATATATATATAATTTACTTTGTAGCTCACTCTTCTTAGAGTAGTCCTTAGATACCTGTCCTAGAGTAGTCACTTGATAAATGTTTGTGGACTGACTGATGGCCTGGAGAAGGGAAGACATTGAAGTAATAGTAAAAGTGACCTAAAAGGCCATTTTGTTTGTTTGTTTTTAATAATCCAAAAGTTAAAATCATTCCAATTTAGTGAACAGTTTTTATTCCAATCAGGCTTAATTTCCTGTGTATTTCTTTTTTTTTCCTAAATAGAAGCCAAAAGGGATCACTTTCTGTGGCAATCTTCTGGTTTAGTCATAAAAAAGGAAACATACTTTGACAAACAATAGCACTACTGTTCTGGTTTCTACACTCTCATCAGACAAGTCCACCAATAGGTGGTGAGATACTATCTCTGGTGGGTCCTGGTGTATCTTTGAGACCTGGTCTGCCTTATTACTTTAAAATCAATTTTTTCAATTTGAAGGGCTTTTGTTGGTTTTGACATTTTATGTTTGAATGTGGAAAGTCTTGAAGAATTTCAGGAAATTGATTGCCTGGGTAGGTTTTAATACTTAAGGCTAGGGAGGAAATGCTTAAGTCCTTTTGATTTCAGTACCAAGTACATGGTCTTGTTCATCTTCACAGATTTAGATTCATAAAAGATAAGCACTTTCATATTTGCAGTAGAGGGAGACTGTGAAAGCTGACTCCTTATCAGATCTAAGGCTGGAACAGTGTAAGTTTAATGCCCTCTACTGGGAGAATCAATAGGTTATCTGATTTTTCTTCAGATCCCTTAATCACTGGTCCTGGAGCCTCCAGAGGTGATTATTACAGACTTAAAGGGTTGTACCTGCTTTACTCATAGTCTTTAGGGTAAACTGGAGGGCTGGAAAGAATCCAAGTTCCAATTAACACTATTCTTCCTATCTGGATCCTTGATGTCAGAAGCAGAAGAGGGAAAACAAAAGGATTTCTTGGCCATAGCACTGTACTGAAATGTATAA
The DNA here is from genome assembly GCF_027887165.1 of Monodelphis domestica. NCBI lineage: Eukaryota > Metazoa > Chordata > Mammalia > Didelphimorphia > Didelphidae > Monodelphis > Monodelphis domestica. The sequence continues at coordinate 213,260,898 of NC_077234.1, forward strand.
TATTGTGTAAAAGGGAAATGAAATCATAAGTAAATATAGATTGAGGGAAGTTGACAAAGGCAACTATATCAGCATAATACCCTTGCTCCAGACTATCCAAACAATAGTTGGGCAACCAGAAAATTTGTCTATTTTATATTAATACTGCCCCTCCACTGTAAGGTATCCCCAACATACTTCAGATCCACCATTTACTAAGATATTCGATATTAAGACCACTAGTCACTAAGATATAGTATCTTTGCTTATATCCCACTTTTCTTTGAGGTTACAAGCTTCTAGAAGGGAGAGATTATTTCCCAATTTATCCCTCACCATCTAGTTCTATGTTCTATATATATTGTTGTTAAGTAATTTTCAGTCATATAAAACTCTTCATGACCCCTTTGGGGTTTTCTTGCCAAAATTCTGGAATGGTTCACCATTTCCTTCTCCAGCTCATTTTACAGATAAGAAAACTGAGGCAAACAGGGTGAAAAGACTTGCCCAAAGTCATACAGCTAGCAAGTATCTGAGCCCAAATTTGAAAACAGATCTTCCTGACTCCAGGTTCAGTGTTCTATCCACTGCAACACCTGGCTGTCCTCTGTTCTTCATATACTTGATACTTAATAATTTTTTAACCATTATCAATACTTAATAATGGCTTCTTTTAACCATTATCAATGATACTCAATAGCCAAATCTTTACTGAAAACCTGCTACAGTATAGGCAAGGCTCTTACTATTATAAGAGAAATGAAGATGAATGAGACAGAGAGGCCACTTGGAATAATAGATTCAGAGTTGGCCTTGGATCCAGGTTCAAATATGGTACTCAACACATTCTGCCTGAGTAACACTGAGCAAGGCTTTTAATATCTCAGTGTCTTGGGAAGTTAAGCTGCAGAGTAGGTGCTGATTTATACTGTTGGAGGGTTTCTCTCACAAGTACATCCCTATACTGAAGAAATCTCAGATCCAGTTGTTGTTTTTTAAGTGTTTACCATAATAGAACCTGGTTTTATGTAACCAATACATTCTAAGACCCTTTATATGAGCTAAAAATCACTCATAATAGCAAATCCTTTTATTTAATAGGTATTTCTTCTATAAACATACATAGGCACTTTATAAATTTTCTTAGTCTTTTCAGAGCTCCCAGCATTACTACTCTTGTACTTTGGGGACATCATTAATAACTAAAGAGCATTAATGAAACAAACAAAAAAAAAACATGGACATGACTTGCTACAAACAGGAACTCCAGACAAAGACAGATACAGGAACTAATGTCGGCCACAAAAAAAAAAAAAAACATAATGACTCACAGCAACTCTTCTTAGAGTAAGAATGAGCATCATTAGGTGAACTTCTGAGAGATTTTATGCCACTTGGGGAAATGTTCCAGATTTAGTGTGTAATTAAAATTTTTAATTTATATCTTTTTCTGCCTTTTTTGTCAGTCACATATAACTGAATTTGTGTGCGTAAATTATGAATAAAATGAGGTCCTACTGTAATACAAAAGAGAAATCATACACAAAGGAAAAAATGACAAAATAAACCAATGTATGATGAGTATCTAGAGAATGGACTGAATAGATAATGTCATCGAAGCCAAGTGAAAGAAGAACTCAGGCTATCAGGTCTTGGGACAATTGAATTCTGGAGTTGGAAGACTTTTGAAATCATTTAATCCAACCCTCTGATTTTATATTCACATGATCTGAATTCCAAAAAGACTAAAAGAACTGATACATGGTTCACCTCTGTTAGTGTAAGAACAAATACTAGAACCAAGATCTGCTATATTCCTGATCTTTGATCTGTTTATTCTACTATGAGACCTCCCTTCACTTCTCTTTGAAACTTGATAGCTCCTTTAGAGTCTAGTTTTAAAAAGCCTGGAAAGAACACCCAATGATAATAAAACTAATGATATGCACCATCAACTTCTAAGTGGCCCTAGCTCAAAAACTTTGGTATCAACCTGAACTGCTTTCTTACAATCATTCCTCATATCCAATTTCCTTCTGCTTTCTATATGTCCTCTTCACTCACATACCCTGAAAAAGGCTCTCATCACTTCATCCTGTACTATTATAATAGCCATCTGCTTGGACTCTCTGCCTCAAACATCTCGTCATTCAGCTGTCAAAGTGATCTTCCTGGAGTAGAAGTCTGGCCATATTATTCTCTACTTATTACAGCTCTTTATGATCTCCAGGCTCTTCTACTTGGCTTTTTAAGTCCTTCTTAGTCTTTGCTCTTTCCATCTTTCCACTAGCTTATACTTTAATATCATCTGAGAACTCTACAATCCAGACATACTGGTCTTCTTGCTATTCTACCCATGTGACACTACCTCTGTCTACTTTGTGCATTTTCACTGGCTGTCTCACATTCCTAGAATTTTTCCCCCTTTACCTCTACTTTATAGTTTTCCTTCAAGACATAGCTCACATCTCACCTCCCAGAAAAGACTTTCTTGAAGTCTTTCTGCTCCTACTTCACTTACATCTGGAAATTTATAGGGATGGTGAGTGGTGCTACAGTGGAGTAGATTGAAGTACTCCTTCCAGGAACAATGGTTCATGATTCATCTTGTCAGAATTCAGGGTAGGGGTGGGGTGGGGAGGTAGGGGTATTAGCAATAATATCTCTGAGAAATGGATAGAAGATAGGGAGTTAATAAGGGAGCTTTCTTGAAATAATGTTCCTGGACATGCAGTCTGAAATCCAAACACCCCAGCCCCAGAGACAAAGTTTTTCCAGGGTAGAAAGGTAAGGAACCAATGAAATGATGTTTGGAAACTAAGGAATGAAGGGTATTATATAGAGAACAACAAAGGAGTTATATATGACTTTGTAGATATGAAAATAAGCAGCTGGGTGGTACAATGGATAAAGTACTGAACCTACAATCAAAAAAGACTCATCTTCTTGAGTTCAAATATGGCTTCAGACAGTTACTAATTGGGTGATCCTGGCCAAGTCTCTTAACTTCCTCATCAATAAAATGAACTGGAAATGGAAAATCACTCCAATATCATGCCCCAAATAAGGTCAGAAAGAGTGGGACATCACTAAAATGAGTCAACAACAACAGATATGAGAACTATTTGAAAGGAAATTAGAAATGAGAAGGAAAAACAAAAGACATGTGAACAAAAACACTAAGTATACTTCCAATAGAACTAAATTCAAATTAAATTCAGTAGAAACCAGGAACAGTACTGAAGCAATGTATCCAAAGTCAGAGAGTCTGGGTCAAACATTTGCTATAACTATATGATGTAGGATTCAAACCCAGTTCATTCTGAATTCACCCAGTGTTCTTTCTACTACATCAAGCCACATTCTCTATTGATGTACAGTGATCTTTTAATTCAATAAAACTTTTAAAATCAGATGATATTGATATATATTTTTCTCTGCTCATAAATAACTGGCAATAGTGATTGAATTTAAATGACTACTGAGGGAAAACATCATTTGAACAAAAACTACTACCTGAGTTATCAAGGGTTCTTGCCTAGGCACATAGACAATTGTCACAGAATACAGGAAAACCATTGTTTCAGATTTAAATCATATTTGTGTTTCAGTCAGAATCCTAATCCTAATTCTATGAGAAAGAGAGAGAGAGAGAGAGAGAGAGAGAGAGAGAGAGCAATGATTTCATTTCCTCTTCTTTTAGCAATTAAAAAAAATGAAGGTAGAATTGAGGAATGGAGGTCCATAAAGGGTAGAAATCTAATCTGGCTCTGCCTTGAAATAATTCTAGGCAGAAAATGGGTGATTTTTCTCTTCTGTTATACATGAAATTTAAATGATATCAACACTTAACAAATAACCAAATGGACTTGAGCTTTCTCCCACATCTTTCATGCAAATACAGGAGACCTTTCAGATTATATAACATATGGTGTGCACACATAGTAAGACAATTTAAAATAGATTAACCTCACGATGATGACTCCTTCCCTTTGTGATACCACATCTATTTAAATTTCAAGCCTACTAGGGAGTGAAAACAAAAGCAAAAACAAACCTTTCTAAATTTGCATTGTACACAGCATAGATTCAATTGTTAATCCATACATTCAGCTAAATTTATTAAATACCAACTGTATACATCCATATAAAGTTTAGAAAAGATGAGATTCCTGAACTCAAGCAATTTCCAGTCTTCTAAGAGTACATGTCACATCCACAGATAATTATAACATGCAATATTATATGAAATTTACATTGGAAAGCTTCAAAATTCAAGTGAGGTCCAAAAGGTGAAAATCTTTCCTGACATGGATAATCATGGAAGAGGTAGCATTTGAGTCAAGATGCGAGAATTCAATGGTTGAAGAGAGGAAGGGAAAATATTCTCAACAATAATAAAAGCATGAGTGAAAACATTGAAGCTAGAAAACATATAGCATGTTTGGGAGGTAAATAATCAATTTTGTCTAAAGCATAAAGTGCAAAAAAGAGAATATGAAATGATATTAGATCTTCCAGCCTCCAACAGGACTTTGAACAACAGACAAAGAAGTTTGAATTTCAGATAGCCACCAAAGATTTTCAGTAGAAAACTATTATCAGATTGATGTGTATGAATGTGTGTATACAATTACACACATTCACAAAAAATAATGTATGTATACACACATTCATACACATATGCAAATATTCACATGTTATACATATGCATATATAAATAACTCTTACAGTGCTATAAAGAAGAGAACACCAGGGGGGAAGGGAGATACTGGAAGATGTACTAGGATGCTTGCTACAATGGTTACAACTGTTTAAAAATGTAACAATAGAGATGAAAAATGATACAATAGAGATAAGAGAGATACAAGACATATAGAATTCTTGAGACACTGGTAACTGATTGGCCATGAGAGAGAAAAAAAAAAGAAAATGGAAATTGTCCAAAGATATCAACAAGGTTTTGAATATGACTGGATAATAATAATAATATAGTTAGAAATTATAAAATCTGTATGAGGAACTGGCTTAAGGGGCTAGAAAAGTGGAAAACAAAACTGGTTTTGGAGCCAGAAGATCTGGGTTCAAATCTCAAATATGACATTTTTTACCTGTATGATTTTGGGCTTGTTACATTCACTAGATAGAGCTCAGTTTCCTCAACCATAAAATGAGGAAATTGAACAAGTTACTATGTAATAATCCTTCCAGCTCTAGATCTGTAATTCTATAAAGTTGAATTTTGACAACGAAGCAATATTACATAGTAAGTTGGGTGCTAGATCTGGAAACAAGAAGACATGGGTTTCAATCTCACCTCTGATATTTACTAACCAGGCAATCTTGGGGTAATCACTTAAGTTCACAAATAAAATGGAAGAATTAGATTCATGGACCTCTCTAATTCCTAGTGCTATTTCTGAGTTGATACTGATCTATCCAGATGGAAATATTCTGTAGGCAGTTGTAGATGCATGACTATAGCTCTGAAGAGAGTCATAGCAAGGCCTTGAGGTTTCAATGTCTGAAGATGTATTGTTGTTGAAAGTTTGATATCTAGTGACAAAGTCAAAGGAAAGAATTTAGAAAGATGAAAGAAAACTTTTGGAGAACATTCACATTGAGGAATCAGGAAGAGGATAAGAGCCATGGGAGGAAAAAGAAAAGCAGTGATTAGGAAGTATAAGTAGGAGTGGTTTCTGAAGCCAAAAGAAGAGAAAATATCAATTGGACAAAGTGGCCAGAAGAATTTAAATCTTCAGGCTGGTGAAAGAAAATGGTTGAAAATTGTCATTATGTCTGGCAAAGAAGAAGACATTGATAACTTTGCATAGAGAAGAATTTATACACATTGCACTAGTATTATATAATCAAAAGAAATCATATCATTAGCCCACACTTATATGGAATTTTTTTTTCTTCATAAGACCCCCTTCATACTGGAAAGAAGAAAAAACTATCTTTAATGTCTATAAAAATGGAACTCAAAGAGTTTCAGTAGCTTGCCCATAATCACACAACTCACAAGTTGAGATCTAAACATGTCTTCTGACTTCAGGTACTTTCCACTAGACCAGTGATGTTGAACCTATGGCACACATACCAGACAGGACATGCACAGTCAGGCAGGGCACACAGAGCCCTCTCTATGGGCACACCTGTGGTTGCCCACCAGAGTTTGTTACTAAAAAGCCAGAGAGACTCAGAGCACAGCTGCTCCCCTCCCCATCTACATGCACCTGAGGACATTCCTCATTTCACCGCCCCCCCTCTGCCCAGCAGCCCAATGGGAGCACTTTGTCCTTCCCCTGTCTAGGGGAAGTTGCTGGGGGAAGGTGGTGAAGGTGATTCCCATGGTGGGGATAGAGAGGAGCTAAGTTTGAGGGGAGCATAGCTCACAGCATGGCACACAGATGATGAGGAGCATAGTGCTCAGGCCACTCTCATCTCCCACTCCACATATGCCTCTCATCACTTACCCCTCTGCCCAATAGCCCAATGGGAGTGCTTCTTCCCTCCCCTATCCAGAATAAGGAGGGGTGGGAGCCATGGTGTAACACTCAGTCTCTAGGGGGTTGGGCTTGGTACTCCATCTCTAAACAGTTCACCATCACTGGTTGACCATGTTGACCCTCAAAAGTCTTAGTTGCTTTCCCCCAATATGCAAGAATTGACTCAACAGTGTCTCTACTGAGATAATTTAGCCTCTACTTAAACACTTCTAGTAATGATGAAAAGGTGCCCATTCCATTCCAATTTTTAACAAAAGTTCTACTTTATATTGCCTACATTCCTTTAATTTCCATCTAATGATTTTAATTATACCTTCTGGAGCTCTCCAGAGTAAGACTAATCCATCTTTTATAAGATAGCCCTTCAGGTATTAATAGACATATACAACAATAGAAATGGAAAGAAGATAAACAATGAAATAATTAAAACTAACCACTGCTCAGTTATAATAATCACACTTTGATTCCAAAAATGAGACTGGGAAAGATAACTTCTCCTAGTTACTTTGCAGAAGTGGAGAACCATGAGTATAGGAAATATGTGTAACATCAAACTTCTTTGATGTTTTATTTACTTTTGTGGAACATTCTTCTTTCTTCAATTTTTTCATGCTATATTATTATTAATGGTTCTTTGACATAAAGGCAGGAACCACATAGGAGAATATATGTGATATAAAAACAAAAGATATAAATAACATTTCTTTTTAAATGCTTTCCTAAGAGGTAACATACATATGACTACATCCAAAATACTTCTTGCCTATTAGAAATTATAAGATGAAATGTCTATTTGTGCAACCATTATTACTTCTACTTTATCAAGAAGCTTTTCTTTGTCAATCAAAGTAATGTCCAGTTAATCAGTTCCCATCCTCCTTCATTGCTTTCTCCATCTGTTAAAGAAATAAAGTTATCCATGAAACCAGTTGAGAATTGATCAAATGTTCAACTTCCTAGAAGAACAATATTTGAAACAGATATTACAAAATTCCTAATTACATTGATAAATATTATGTATTTTCCCTGTGCTAGTTTTGTGATCTGTGAGTAAAGTACCCTCTCTATTCTCCATCTTGAACTTAAAGAAGCATTGAAATTCTTATGATGGCATAAACCTTACTATAACTTTTTCCTGGAATGGCAGCTGATCATGATAAAATAGTCCACTGATTCCAGGTTCCAATCAAGTAATAAATAAAGCCCTGGTCAGGTGGCCTCATATTCCACTATATAAAATAAGTTCTATGACTCTGATGCAAGTTTTGACAATTCAAATCAACAATATTTAGTAAATTCCTACTACATTTGAGGTACTTCATTGTATGCTAGATATTGAAGGAAAAAAATACAATAATATCTTCCTTTAAGGAGTTTCTTTGCTTTCAAATTCATGTAAGATCTTTGTAAGTCAAGGATAAAGTGAAGTATGATGACTGGATTTCCAATTTTCTTCTGTGAACATATTTTTCAAGCTGCAATAGAATCATATAGTTTGAGAGTGGAAATTTAAGATCAACTTAGCCAGAAAAATATTGTCAACAACTCCACCTCTTTCCAAGATATGTTGTTCTAGTCATGCCTAAGTAGTGCTCCAGTTGTACCTACCCACTCCTAGACCAAAAATTACCCAGCCTCTCCTTTACCTTAAGATAAATAAGTGGCAGTAATTGCTGGCACAAAGGTCTCATGGTCTCAACAAGTTTATTGATATTGGGCTAAGCATCTCTAGAATAATTGTCATAAGCAGTTAATCAGTAACTTCCTCTTCTCCACAAGTTTTTCATTTGTTTCTCAATGGTGACTCATATTATTCAGAGAATTGAATATCTACTAATAAATGATTGAATCATATAGCAGAAAATAGAAATATTATAGTATTCAGCAACTGCACAAAATATTTTCTCTCCTTGTTTGCAAAAAAAAGAGTATTTTATAAATAAAGAATTTTTAAAACCCTTTGTCATTTCAATTTCTGTGGGAGCTATTTTCCCCATATTAGTTCAGTTTTCCTTAATTTTTCAGAACATATTTAAACTCTATGAATGAAATAAATATAATTCTTTAAAACTGGGCATTGGAACTTGCCATTTGCCTTCCTACAAGCTACGCATTTTCAAGTTATATCTCTTAGATGAATAATGTTCTACATAGACCAATTTTTTTCTAATCTAATGAGGATCCATTTTCCCATCCTAAAAAAGAATTAAAAAAAGATGAACAGAGTTTGGTTTGTGAAGTTTACTGGAGAAAATTAAAGATGTTTCACTTGGAAAGTGTATTGGACATCTGCTCAAATTAAAGTAAAAACAAATGTCTAAGTTTAAATGACAATATTTAATTAGACAAGGTTATGTTTGCAGCCTTTTAAAATACATCTCCTTGGAAGGTGGAGTCAAGATGGTGGTGTAGAGGCAATGAAAGTTCAGACCTCTGAAAACCCTTCCTTACCAATTACAAACTAAATGCTCCTAGGGAACTGAAAATCAAACCTAACAACAAGACAGAGACAAGAAATCCTCCTTCTGGACTCAATTTAAAAGGTATGCCCCTGAAAAGACAGAATTGAAAACACTTGGGTTTAAGGGGAAAGAAGAATGAAGGTCTCAGGACCCTGACACCCCATCTAGAATGCTAAGTCTCCAGCAGCAACTGGAACCTCTGTGTGGGCAAAGGAGCTGGTCTGGATGGAGTACCTTGCTGGCAAAGCTGTGCCAGGCTCAGAGCATTGAATACAGGTGGTGGGGAAGGAGTTAGAGAAGGCAGCAGAGACCCTCCATATTGCTCCACCCATACAGGAGGTTTTGGTCTCAGGGAACATCCAGCCAACCCAGCTGGACTTAATCCAATCAAAAGTCTTCAGAAAGCAGGGAAATTCAAGCTCCAATACCCCTCCCCCACAGATTGCAGGTCTTTAAACCAATCAAAGCCTCCAGAGGGCAGGGAAGCTCAAGCTCCAATACCCCTCCCCCACAGACTGAACTGAGAGACTTGCTGACAAAACTCCAAGAGGGAAGACTGACAGAAAAGTCCAAAACCAAAAAATAAAGAAAAGAAAATGAGAGGAGCATGTGCACAGACAACTGCAGGGAGTAAAGAAGGAGTAAATATGAGCAAACAACAGAAAAAGAAAAAAGAAATTATATATTTATGCAAAAATACATATATATGTGTATATACATACATATATATGTATGTATATATATATATATATATATATATATATATATATATATAACTAGAGCTAAAAAAAGAGGCTAAGACTAAAAGAAATGGGAAAAGAAACTGAAGGGGGTAAATTTATATGTCACAAAGAAGTACATGGTGGGAGGGGGAAAAACATCAATACACTGGAAGTGTAAAGAGGTTGGAGATAAGAAATACTCAACTCAGACATGCATTGAAATTGACGCAAAGAGGGAAGAACAATCCAATCCTTTAAGGCACGATTTGCGCCCTATAGGGAAGTAGAAGGGTAACAAGTGCACTGGTGTGGAGGGAAGAAGTACAAGGGAGGGAGATGGTTGGGGGATAGTTTAAAAGGACTATAAAGAAAATAAGGTGGGAACAAGAAGGGAGGGGGTAGAAAGAGAAGTAAAACAAGGGTGAGAATTAAGGGAACTGATTAAAAAAACAAAACATTGACGTAGAAGGAAATAGTGAAAGAAGAAAAGGCAGGACCAGGAGTAGGAATCAAAATGCTGAGAAATACACAGCTGGTAATCATAACTCTGATGTTAATGGCATGAACTCACCCATAAAATGCAAGCAACTAGTAGAGTGGATTAGAATCTAAAACTCTGTCTACTGATACACATAGGGTGAAAGTAAGAGAATGGAGCCAAATCTATTGGGCATCAACTGATAAAAAGAAGGCAGGAGCCACAATCATGATATCTGACAAAGCCAAATTAAAAATAGATCTGATTAAAAGGGATAGGGAAGGTAATTACATGCTAATAAAATGCAGTATAGACAATTAGGAAATATCAGTACTCAACATGTATGCACCAAATGGCATAGCATCCAGATTTCTAAAGGAGAAACTGGTGGAGCTCAAGGATGAAATAGATAGAAAAACTATACTAGTGGGAGACCTGAACCTTCCTCTATCTGAATTAGATAAATCAAACCAAAAAAAAAATTAAGAAAGAGGTAAGAGAAGTGAATGAAATCTTAGAAAAATTAGAGTTAGTAGATATGTGGAGAAAAATAAATAGGGACAAAAAGGAATATACTTTCTTTTCAGCAGCACATGGCATGTTCACAAAAATTAACCATGTATTAGGCCAATAAAAACATTCCAAACAAGTGCAAAAGAGCAGAAATAATATATGCAACCTTCTCAGATCAAAATTTTTAGGAGGCACCACTGAACCTTATCCTTTGAAATCTTATGCCCTCTTTTGTGCAATTCCAAAAGAAGGTGTTTACTATCATCACGACATGTTTCTGCATCTATTGAAGCCAATAGTAGATCATCTACGTATTTGATTAATTTGCTGTTTTTAATTTCATATTATCTGTATCTTGGCTCAAAATTTGCGCAAATAAGCTCAGGCTGTATACAAAACCTTGTGGCAGAGGACTTTAGGAGTACTTACGGCCCTGCCAGGTGAAAGCAAAGATATGCCTGGAGTTCTCATGTATGGGTATGGAAAAGAAGGCTGAGCACAAGTCTATTACTGTAAAGTATGTAGTTGTGCTAGGAATAGAAGAAATAATAGTATTGATGTTGGAAACTACAGAGTGTCTCTTTATACCATAATTGTTCACAGCCCTCAAATCCTGTATGAATCTATAGAGGTGTTTTCCATTGGGCCCTCTTTTTGTTTTTTTAACGGGCAGGATGGGCATGTTGAATTCCGATTTACCAGGGATTATTATTCCCCGTGCAATTAATGAGTTAATTACTGGGGTAATTCCCTCAATTGCCTCTTTTAAGAGGAGATACTGAGGAATGGAAGGAGGTAGGCTAGATTTAGTTTTTATCTGCACAGGAAGAGCAGACTTGAGTAAGCCTACATCTGAAGAAGATGTAGCCCAAAGAGACTCCCGTATATCTTCAGGTATTACAAAGGTGGGATGCTCTTTTTCCTCCTGACTCTCTGAGAGAATTACAGGGAGTAAATTTAAAGATTCCTCCGGTACTTCCAATGATAAGGAACCATCTGGGGAGCAAGTTATTGTGGCTCTGAGTTTGCATAGAAGGTCCCTCCCCAGAAAATTTAAAGGGGAGTCAGGCATCAAAAGGAAGGAATGTTGTATCTCTAGGGGTCCTACAGACACCATTCTAGTGGGTAGTTTTTTAACTCTTTGGGGTATTCTTGATACTCCCATTACATTCTATGAGCCAACAGAATAACAATATAAATCAGGTGTTCTCTTTAATAGAGACCAGGAAGCTCCAGTGTCTAAAAGACAATCATAATAGGTGTTACCCACCTTTAAAGTAACATGGGGTTCATTAGTATGGGGGGGTAGTGGATAGGGGCAATGGGTAGTAGGACATCAGGGTCCAGAAAATCAAAGGTTGTATCCTCTGATTCCTGTGCCCCACCCCCACCCCAACACCTTCATTGTGATTGGGAAGTTCTTCAGGCACCCCCCTGAAGGGCACCCCCTGAGGGGCATTAGAACTTCGAGTATTTTTTAGATGAGCACCACTTAAGTTATATTGTTGTGGAGTCATTTGATTTGAGTTATCATTTTCCCAATATGTATTCCTATAGTCATCATTCCTAAAATTGTGGTTTCCATTGTCATAATTATAGTTATTTCTATAATTTTCACTTCTTTGGTTGCTATTAAACTGCAGATTCCTTCTGATAATCTTGAGAAAAGCTCTACACTCTACCATTCTATGGTCCTTCTTCCCACAGAAGTGGCAGGTACTAGATCAATAATTAGATTTCTGGAGAGGGGCAAGTGTTCATAATCATGCCCACTTTCTATTTTAGCTATCTTATCTTTTAAACATCTCACTTCGTTCTTCATTTCCTCTATGACATCATTATTTTCTTCCTCCTTTTCTTTGTTTCCCTTTAAAACATATATAGCTATTTTTTGCAATTCTTCAAGGTCCATCTCTGGCCATCATGAACAATGTGTTCTAAAATAATCCTTAATCACTTTGCAAGAGTTATTGACAAAGATCCTTCTAATTTGTCTTAAGCTATTCCCTTTAGATAGGTCAAAATCCAGGTATCTACCCCCAAACTCGATTATTCTATCCATGAATCTTTCTGACTCTGAGTCCAGCATTCCATCCATTGCTATACTGAAGCTTTCATTCAGAGCCCTATTGTCCTATAATAACCATATTCTAGAATAGCAAAACTGGCAATTTGGGTTTTAATATGATCAAAAGTATTTCTCATACTGTTGCCAACATTTTACTAAGCAATATATATACTTTAACATTTAAATGCATGACCTGAAGTACATCAGGGACAATAGGGTTTGCTACTTCCTATTTTCTCTTATGATTTTAAGAACTTTTCATCACACTATAAACATTCTTTTACTGGCCTCCCTTTGTTTTCGGGAAAATGATACACTAGTGAGTTTTGCTCCCTGCTGATCTTAGCATATTACATTGCATGGGCTCCTAATATGAGACAGAAACCTCAGCCTATTACAGCTCCTTTCTTGTATCTTGTTAGCATCTGTTTGTGGTGCATGGAGATGATGAGGTGCTAATATGATACAGCGAAGGAAGTATAATCCATGAACATTTTTGCGTCACATTTGTATAATATACTATACTAATCCATCCAGACTTTCATGTGGTGGTACCCTTGGAATGTCATTTCTGTTACCCCCTCACCAGTGCCTTTGAACGTTTGTGAATGATTTCCTGTACATAGCCCATATAAAGAAAGTACACACATTCTTCTTAGGGTCAAGAAAGAAAGAGCCTTTCTGGACAGTTGTTTCTGAAAATGTTATTGCAGACCCTTGTAGTAGAGAAAAACCCTCTTTTTCCTCCAAATATGGAATTTAAATAAGTGATACAAACAATTAATAAGAATATATTCTCTATGCATATGTAGGTCAAGGCAAGATCAATCAGGTATACAGTTGAAGTTTTATATGGATAACTGTCTTTTACAACCAGCATTTTTCTGAAATATCCAGATAATTGAGGCAGAAGTAAGTTATTGACATTTGTGTCTTTTATCTAAATAATTCAATTTCTTTAGTAGTAATCTATTACTTCTTACTGACATAAACTCCTTGGTGATGTTATTTTTAGCATATGATATCCTAGAGATCAGGAATGGTTCTTTAGACTTAGAGCTGGAAAGGTCCTTTGAGTTCAACCAGATCAAACATGTCACTTCACAGACAAAGAAACTGGAGGTCAAGTGACTTGCCCAAGGTCATATAGCTGGTAAGTGGGAGTCAGAACAACAATTCAAAGTGTGACAATGAATTCAGTGTCCTCTACATGAAAATGTCTGACCTGAAGCAAATGTTTCCCAACAGAAGACAGGGTTGAGCAGTTCTATCACCAGCAGCACGTCAGGGCAGCCCACTGCTCTACAATAACTTGCCTTCTGGATTAATAAAATAATTAAAAACAAAGAAGCCCACAAAACATTCTGTTCATTAAAATATAATGTTTTTTAAATTGCAGTAGATGCATGGTAATCAAGACCAATACTCTCTCTCTTCTTTGTAATTTACATTCTGTTCTTATTTTGTTTTATTGAGCTTCTTTATTAAAGGCATAAGAATCCTATCCTGAATAAGTTCATGTGGAAGTGGAAAGTGGGATTGATGTGAATACATTAAAAAATAGAAAAGCAGGGTCTGAAAGCAGTGGTCCTGATTTGAGAAAGGGATTATTTTTATATTCAGAAAACCAAAAGATGGAAAAATTTCGTGTTAAAATAGTGATCAGCAATCAAATCACTTACCATTTCCAAGATGGCAAGGGAGGGAAATAAAGGAGGGAGAAAATGTGTATGTTATAATTTTGGAAAATGTATGTTGAAAATTGATCTTACATGAATTGAGAAAATGGAATAATTTCAAATAAAATCATTTTTAAATTATTATCAACAATATAATAATAATGATATGTTGACAAAGGAAGAGTCATAAGAAATGATAAAGCTTTCCAAAAGATACAAAATTTGCTCTTACATATAAAAATAAGCCAAGATATTCTTCTATCAAGGTCTCTACTTTAAGATCCAGTAGGCTCTACAACTCACATGCACTATTCAAAATCAGAAAAGATACCCTGAAGAAAAAAACAACAAAGAAAGGCTTGTTCCATAGTCCTGTGATTATTAATATCAAATATTTCAATAGCTCTTTGATCTTACTGGTTTTGGAATTCAATTCAGTGATGCAAATGGCAACTCATATATACCTGGTCATTTTGCGTGACTCTTGCCCATGTCCCAGCAGGCTGTAATGAGGTATGAACCCAATATATCGGAGGCAAAAACTGCAATTCTTGATACCATTCCTACCTCTCCATTCATGCCACCATTCCCCCATCACTTAAGAATCAGAAAAAGATGGCACAAAACAGAACTCCATTACCCCTCATTTCTTAGGCTACGTGGTGAGAAAAGTTTCATCAACAGATAACTAGCCAACTAGTGACACATAGTATTATTTCAAGTGAAGTACAAACTGGGAAACATACAAGATATTCAAGAATTTCCTAGAGCAGACACAACTTTTAAAATTAGAAGGGAATTCTTATAGATGGTAAAGTCTTTTGGACACTCTTATTGTGACATATTGTATTGATTGTGGCAAACCCTAAAACCATGCAGAATATCTTTAATGGTATTACAATTACTCAAAATATTTTAGTCTGCCCACTCTGGAAAAACCAACTGAATGAATCCTGCCTAAGGTCCATACTAGTATGTGCAGTTGAGTGAAAAAATTATATAACTTGTCCATCAGTATATATATATATATATATATATATATCTGAGACATACACTGAGAATAGATAATGAACTAAGTGCAATTTTGAAATGAAGCAGATTCTCCTGGGTTGCCTTTGGGAAATTATATAGTTTTGTTTTCTTTTTAATGACTTCAAGTATCTCCTAGAAACAAAAGACTATTTTTATTTAAACCAACATTATACTAAAATACTAGAATATTACTAGTGGATAGAAAGCCTGCCTCAAAGTTAGGAAGACCTGGGTTCAAGTTCTGTTTCTAACACATATAAGCTCTGTTTCCCCAAGCAAGTTGCTTAACTCTTCAGGGTTTAAGGTAACTTACAAACTATGTTACAGAATTTGCATTTGTAAACAAAGTTCCTAACCAGAAGCTCCCAGAAATGATAAAATTATAGATCCAGTCCAGTGGCATTTTATCAGTGAAGTTGTATGGCTGTAGATCATGGAATACTATAGATTCCAAAGAAATCAAAATTAATTACCCAAAGGACACTAGAAAAGTATATGGTGAGCCAAGAAGGCCATAACACATTACTCAAAAGTGATTGTACCAGAAAATAAAATGGATATTATTATGGTCTATCCTTTCTCTCCTGGAATTCTCCAACAGCCTCCTAATTGGTCTCCCTACCTCATGTCTGTCTCAATTCTATTACCGTCTCCATATACCTAATGGAAAGTCCTAAAGCAAAGATACAAATTACTCCTCTCTTCAATGATCTCTAGTGGCTCCCTGTGATCAATATAAATATATTGATATATTTTGTATTATTAAACATAAATTCTGACACAGATAACTTAATGTCCTTCACAACTCTTTCCCACTTTTGTTATATCTTCTCCTTTATTCACTCTTTGACAGAGTCAACCTGAATTTCTTACTACTTCTCAGTTAAAATATTCCAAATCCCATCTCCATGGTTTTTCATAAGTTGTCTCTCTTTCTTAGAATCCACTCTCTAATTATCTCTGCCTTTTAGAATACAAGTTCCTTCAAAACAGCTCAAAACTTTGAAGCCTACCTCTTTCATGAGACCTTTCCTGATCTTTTCCCCACTTAACTGTTAGTTCTTTGCCTTTGAATATTACATCATATTTACCATGGCAGTATCATCAGCTTTGAAGCTCAGTTTTCATCTCTGTGAAAATGATTCTTATATCTATATATCTAGTCTTAATCTCTCTCCTGAGCTATAGTATCATAGCACAAACTTTTAGACATCTTGATTTGAATGTCCATTGCTATTGCAAATGATTTCCTAAATAGTAGTCATTTTGCTTCCTCAACAATCATCCCTTTTCCCAAATTTCCCTATTACTATCAAGGGCTATCAAGGGTACCACCTTCCTTCTAGTCATACAAAACAAAATCTCAGGGTCATCCTTGATTTCTCTCTCTCTCTCTCTCTCTCTCTCTCTCTCTCTCTCTCTCTCTCTCTCTCTCTCTCTCTCCACATATGCAATATTTTGCCATGTCTTGTAAATACTTTATAATTTTTATCCTACATGTCCCCTTCTCTTCACTCATATAGCTCCTCCTCCTCAAGTTCCTCTCCCTTTCTTGACACCAGAACCCAAGTTCCTTTCCCTGACTATTCCAAGACTCCATAGAAAGAAATCCTTCACTTTCTATAAAGTAGCTTAGAATCCACATTACTCCATGCCCTAAATCTTGTTTCAATACAGAAAGCATCAGTTTCTGTGTTCAGCGTTGTTGGCCAGAATATCAGCCATCAGGAATACTCATGAGTTACAAAGTGAAAGCATATTTTGATTAAATTACCTGTTACAGTACAAGGGATGTTTATGAAATAATGTATTTTTTGGTTTCATAAATTGAGTCTAAAGGAAGTTTAAAAAGAAGAGTTCCAGAAGTGTTTTTAACAATGGCTGCACTCCTTGCCCCTCCACCTATGCAACTACATTGATGAACTATATTCATATATGTCATATAAATTTTAAATTTTTTTTATTTTTGTAGATTTGGAAGTGATCTCACAGGTAACATAACTCTCATTTTACAGATAAAGAAAATAAGGAATAATAGATGTTAAAGAACTTACTCAAAATCACACAGATAGGATATGTTAGTTCTAATATATCTGAGAAAAATACTTTCATTACTTATAATTGCTTTGCATATAGTAGGAACTTTATAAATATTTATTGAGTGGAGTAAAATCAAATTAAACTTGTAGTCAAGCCTTGTACCTCAGTAACTTTCTGCCTTGTCATCCTAGTTAATGCCAAATTTTCTAACATCAAATTGAGTTATCTCTCAGATACCTCAGATTGACCTCTGAATTTATGCATCTCAGGCCACATGTTAACAAGTGTTACCTTTACAAAAATTATCCTACTTTAAAATTAGGACTCCTTTCAGATTCTCCCTGTCTGATGGCTGCTTCTCTATCACCTACAAACATATCTATGTATTTCTTCCAGACTCAAAAAAAATCCTCACTTAATCCATCCTTCCTGCTAATTTGAACTCATTTATTTGTATTACTACAGAAGGACAATCTTTCTGGTCAAAATGGAGAATATTAGGCACATGATGGAAATGATACCAATATGTAGGGTTGGGGGAGTCATGTCACAGTGTTAGAGATTTTAAAAGCTTCATTTTACTTTATCAATTCATAAAATTTGAGGTTTTCTTAGCAAAAATACTAGAGTGGTTTGACATTTTCCACGTCAGCTTATTTTACAGATTAAAAAACTGAAGCAAACAGGGTTATGTCACTTGCTTGGGGTCACATAGCTAGTTTCTGAGGTCAAATCTGAATTCAGGTCTTTCTTACTCCAGGAAAGGTACTCTATTCATTGCAGCACCTATTCATCACTGCCCCACAAGAAGATATGGGTTCAAACTCAGCTTCAGACACTTCTAGCTGTGTGGCCATAAGCAAGTCACTTAACTTTGCCTACATTTCTTTACCTATAAAATGAACTAGAGAAGAAAATGGCAAAACTTCAAAATCTTTGCCAAGAAAATCTCAAATGAGACCACAAAAAAAAAAACCAAGACTGAAAAACATTCTAATTTGAGTCAGGAAATAAAATACTAATGGGGGAACCAGAAATGCTCCACAAGAAGCATCTAAACAATTTTAGTTGAAGAGTTTTGTGGATTTTTTGTAAAAGACAAGAAGCTGGGGGCAGTTAGGTGGCTCAGTGGATTGAGATCCAGCCCTAAAGGTGGGAGGTAGTGAATTCAAATTTGACCTCAAATACTTCCAGTATCTGACCCCTGAGCAAGTCATTTAACCCCCATTGCCTAGCCATTACCTTTCTTCTGGCTTGGAACCAATTTCTAAGACAGAAGGTAAGGACTTTTAAAAATTAAATTAACTTTTTTTTAAAAAAAGGCAAGAAGCAAAGAAAAATTTTATTTCTTATCTGACTTGTGAGAATATAGGAAAATAAAAGAGGGAATTCCCAGTTTTGGATTAGGAGCTAATATACCAATTTTGTTGGAATATGTGAATCAGAAATTTGAAATCAGGATATAAATATAGGTTGGAGTCTGTTAGGATGGGTCTCAATTGTCATGAAGAAGAATTTGTGTTTTATTCTAGAAGCAACAAGAGCCACTGAACAATTTTAATCAGGGGATAGTATCATGAATGTAGAGCTGGAGGTGAACTTTGAGGCCATCTTATGCAATCCTCTCATTTTATAGATAAGGAAACTGAAAACGAGAGAGGTTAAAATGGCCAGACCTGTTCTCTAGGAAGATTGTTTTGGCAGCTATGTGGAAGGTGGATGGGGGAGAAGAGAAAGTAGAAGCAGAGAGGCCAATTAGGAAGCTATTACAGTAAACCAGGTGAAAGGTGAGGGTCTGAACTACCATGAATGCTGTGTGAGTGGGGCAGAAGGGGAAATAAGAGAGGTAGAGAGTAGAATCAACAGAACTTAGCAACTTTACCACAGGTCAAAATAATGCGTACTTTCTTTTTTCTTTTTTTAACTACAATATGCTATATACCTTTCCATTTTTATCTGTAGTTTCCGATTCCAATCTAATAAATTATTTGCTAATGTCATTTTGATCCTTTTATTTCCTGTCATCTTTATTTTTTGATGTCCAAATAGAATCCTGGAAAATGTGGAGTCTTTACATAAATGCAAGGCCAGCTCTTTGATTCATATTAGAAATAAAGAGTTTTTATTTCAAAATTAATTTCTATAGACAAAAGTGACATGACCTCTACCATTTCCTTAGTAACTTTGGCCTCTTTATTTTCCTGGGAAGCATGTGTCAGGGGAGAACATCAGCATGCAAGAGGAGATAGAGCATTAATCATGGTAATTAATCAAGTATCAAATGGCTTTCTGGGACATATGCCTTAATCTACTATAAAGCAATTTGCCAGTAGAACTCTATAATGCTAGAATTTATGGTAATGTCATGTCTAAGAAATGAATTAAAATTGTCCTAATGTTGAAACAGTCATTTGTAGGAACTGCTTACCAATGTGGAATAATAGGCAAGATTTTCAATATATGAAACTAATTTGTATTTTATAATTGATTATTGCTGTGAAGTAGGTTTGAGATTTTGTGCATTTTTATGTATTTTTCCTCTATTTCAAAATAAGAATAATAGGTATGAATAACATAGTACACTAAGGTTTGTAGAAACACTTTACAGATATTGTCTCATGTGAAACTTATAACAAAATTATACACAAAGTACTTATGGTATTTTATTTTAATTTTATGAATAAGTAAATTGATGCTCATAAAAATTAAAAGACCTTACAAAGTCACACAAGTCAGAGACAGAATTTGGCCTTAGGTTTCTCCTGATTCCTATTTGAGCATTCCTTCAGCATCAGGTTGCCTCTTTGGCAAGTATTGAGGGAAAGTTTAATATTTCCTGCCTTTTAAAAAGCAAGATACAATTTGCTAACCATCTCTGAGAGGGGAGATGGAAGGAAAAGAGGGGCACCATTTAGATCTTATAATTCTAGGAAATATATATCAAAGATTGTTGCTGCATGTAATTGATAAAATAACACATTTTAATGAAAAAGGAAGATAAAGTGAAAGAAAAAACATCTTAAAATAAGGTATAAGATGAAAGAAAAAGAAAGAAAACAAATACATCTCTAACATAGCAAAGCAGAGAGGACCTGATATTTGGCATTGAGGTGGGAGATGATTCCTCAAAAACAACTTATTCAGTAGCCTCCTTTTTTACCTCATACTCTTTAATGGCTTCCATGGTATTACTGCACCTCTATAGGATACAATAAGACTAACCAGAGATTTTAGAATAGGATTTAACTCAAAATGTAAAGGAGAGTGATTTCTGTGCTTGGAAATATTTGTTTGTTTTAGATTCACAGATGGCACAGAATATTGTTCATAAGAACTGAAAACTTATTTTGGAATAACTTGGGATCTTATATCTTCAGTCACCCCATTATAGAGCTCACATTTTTCTAAAAAAATATTTTATTTTTCCCCAATTATATGTAAAATTATCTTTAAATTTTTTTTGTCTTCCAAATTCTCTTCCTCCATCAAGCCCTCCCACTCCTCTCCCCTTCCTGAGACAGCAAACAATCTGTTATAGATTTTATACATGCAATCATGTAAAATATTTTTCCATATTAGTTATTTTGTGTAAGAGATCATAGAGTTCACATTTAAAGAAAAATAAATTCCTTGATTAGAGACTGATTCAAGTTTATGCTGTAGAAATATGCAATAAATAGAATAAAGGAGGAAATAAATCAATTCTTTCTACTTTTAAGGAGATAGAATAATGCAGTAACTTATCTTAAATTGTCATCCTTCTTTAAGCTCTTATTTGGCCAGGTGTGGTAGTTCATTCCTATAGTTCCTACATCTAGGGAAGCTAAGGTTGGTGGACTGCTTAAGATTGGGAGTTCTGAGATGTGATATATCATAAACCAATAGGATATCTGCACCAAGTGCACTGATATGGTAATCTCTGGAAAGCAGAGGTTCACCAGGCTGCTAAAGGAGGGATACACTGGAGCAAATCAGGAAAAACATAGCAGACTAAAGCATTCAAATATTGTTCCAAAGTGGCATCAGATCCATGAGTAGTTACCGTATTTCCAAGTTGGATGATGAGATGGGGGTGGGGGGGGAGGTAATTTGGTAGTTTCAACAAATGAGAACACAACAGAATAAAAATTGCATTGGAAAACAATCACTAAGAAAAGAATGATTCTCTTTTAGCAATGAGGCAATCTTTTCTGCAACATTTACTATAGAAACAACATAGTGCTTATAAAACCATCCCTAAATGCAAAGCATCTTAAATCAGCAATCTCAGTGCCTCTCTCCTGTTAGCAAAGGAATAATCTGACAAGATGTCAGTAATGTTATCATGGCTGCTAATTGGCAGTCCTGCAGGTTGTTAAATTCTTTACCTGCAGACATATGTCACTCAAAAGGTCCACTTTTTTTTTCTCTTGCCTTGAAAAAAATCATCAAAATGGCCATTTTCTATCTGATCTTTATGACTAAAGGCCCTACTGCACAGTATAAACAAGACACATGTAACAGTCAAAATGAGGACAGTTATTTGAAAATTGTTCTTTCATCCATGTATTCAAATAATCACTGTAGACCAAATGTTGCCCTTTATACATAAAGGCTTGCACAAAATTGACTCATTTGGGTTAGCACATGTGTGTATGCATGTGGTCAAGTCTTAAAATAGAAGATTTACTATGATTTATGTCAATCAGTTTTATTTTGTTTTTACTTGTATATACAAATGTGTATGCTTGCATCAGAAAAATTAATTAAACTCAATTAGAAAGGCAGAAATTCTAGTAATTATAATCAGGAGGGAAGTTTGAGCTTGTAGAATTGTGGAACCTAATTGTATTCTCTCATTTAACAGATGAGGAAACTGGGGTCCAAGAAACTTAAATGATTTTCATAATGGTATATAAGTACTAAGTAGAGGAACTTGGATTTGATCTCAGTTCCCATTATTCCAAATTCATTTGGAAAGTTAAGTATGCTTATTCTTACCCAAACAACATGGCTGCCCCATACCCTACTTCAACTTGTCTGATCTTATCAGATAACTGGAGGATGGAGATACAGATTTAGAACTGAAAAGGGACTTTTCAGCTAGTCTAACCCCTTCATTTTTACCAATGATGAAAGTGAATACTAAAAAAGTTAAGTGACTTACCCATGATGGCAGCAATAAAATTTGAATAGATGCCTTATTTCTTATTTCAATGCTAACCATACCACCTGACACCCTGAACCCTTCTAAGCTGCCTGCTGATTCTACTTATTTGTTTCCACCAACACCCTATATTCCTGATATTTCTATTTTCCCTAAGGCACGGTTCCTCCTAGCTCTATAATTCTGACACAAATGTTTAAAAGCTAAAGTCTAGGAGACATCTCTCAGTGGCCATGAAATGTAAAGTTAGAAATAAAAAGTCAGGAAATGTAAAGAGAAAATAGCTTGAGGTCAGAAAGACAGAGGTTATTTCTCATCCTTTCAAGACTCAAGGATAACCTGTCCATGGGAGTCTACAGGGAATGAGACTGTAGGGATGGCTTGGACTTAGAAGTCTCAAGTCCAGAGGAGGACTCAGGAAGGGAAAGAGAAGAAGGTATCATCTGCTAGAAGTCTTGTCCCACTATACTAGATAGTTAGGAAAGAAAATTCTAGAAGAGATAAATCATTTAATTGCTTTGCCAAAATGAATTTTGGCTCAGTTTGAACCCTATTCAAACAGATTTGGGACAGCTGAAATCAAAGATAAACTTCAAAGAAAGTGGTTCAATTGAGAAAGGAAGATGGAGCTAAGAGTCATTTAATTTATATGTAAGACCAATACTAAACTAAGACCTATGAACTTAATTTTTTTCTCTTTTTCTTGCTATTCTAACCTTCATCTATTTCCTTCTAATGCTCATGAATAAGACCCTCTAAAAAACCCAAAAAGAGGATGTTGTATTCTTCTTAGGAGGCAGGGCAGCAGAGAAGTGGGGAATCTATGTCTTCTCTGAAGTTAAAGTCAGCAGTAAGAAAGCCATGGCATGAGTAAAGGGGAGTGGTGACAGTAAGAAGTCAGTATAGAGAACTAAAAAGTAAGTTCTGGAGTTTTCAGGTAGAAGAAAATGTGGGATTGCAGAGCACAGTGATTCCATGACACTATAAACTTCTTGCAGGATCTGAGAAGGAATAGGTATGTTTATATACAAATGTTTTCAAGACTGTGGTTAGGAGCATACTGCCATTGTGATCAAGAATCATTTGGCAATTTTCAAAAAAGCATAGAATTTTAGAACTAAAATGGTGTTAGTCAACCCCCTCATTTTATGGATGAAGAAACAATATGGAGGCATTAAAGCCATAGCTAATTACTGCTTACTAGTAGTATAGGTGAGAAGTATTGATCTGAGTGACCAAAGAGAAAGACATAGAATAGTAATATGATTATTCAGGCAAGAGCATGTGTTTTGTATTTTGATTTGTTTCTCAGACACATTGATGATGCAAATAGTTGAACAGAAGGAGAAAACAGATGATTAAAAAGCATTTCCATGGAAGGATAGCAATGGTGGCCTGAGATATCCTTGTACCAATAGTCCAAGTATTCATAAAACAAACAAAATTCTTTAGCTATCTTCATGAGAGAACATAAAGGTATCAAGAGTTGGTATATTATATAGCATTAATGACATTCAACTCTTCCTAGGTCAAATTCTTACAAGGTTGTGATTGACAACAAAGGATTTCTTAGAAAAAGAGAAATCTTTCTAAGTTGTCAATGAAGAGATTTCACTGATGTCATTGATGTTTTTCAATTAGATCCCTTTATACATGGAATAACTTTTTTCTCTATCTTTATATAAACTGGGTTTTAAGCCTGGTAGGTGTGTGCAAAAGATTCTCCTCATTGTTGGAGAAAACAATTACTTGATGCTATAAAGCTGGCATAATGGTTAGAGTTGGCACAAAGGTTTCACAGAGGAAAGACTGTTTTCCTTCTTGTTTGAGAGGATATGAGATCCAGTTCGTGAGGGAGAAAAAAACAGAAGGAGGGAAGAGAACAGACTGAGAAAGGCCAAAGAGAGGTGAGAGAGAAGCAAAAGAGGAGAGGCGGATTTGGAGTGAGAGAGGGAGGGAGGGTGAAAGAGATGGAGATTGAAATAGAACTTTGGAAAGAACACATGTAAGGAAAAGCAATTCCCCAACAACATGTCACTGATTTCGTTTGTCTCATTAGTTTGGAAATTTCCCCTTAAGGATCTCAGCTAAGCAGAAATATCTTACTTCTAATAGGCAAGCTTTTCAATCTGTGTACTGTCTGGTGTTTTTTAATTGGCATAACTTCTCTGATTTCTGTTTGCTATTTGCTGGGATAAATGGATTTATTTATTATTCACTATTTGAAATGATCTTTTGTGTAACCAGAATTTCACGAATTTTCAGATACCTCTTCCTCTTTCAAGAATAGCAATAAGGAAAGCAGATTGAAACTAAAATATCATTTCTCTTAGACTCATATGTATAGAGGAAGATAAATATAATTCTTGATCAGTATTTTGCTCTCTCTTTGGAGAGTAAAGCATTCAGCCTAGTAACCCTAATCTTTAGCTTCCCTATAGACCTCCTTTAGAGAAAAGAGGAAAAGATTTCAAAGAAATTTATTCATCCCTCCCTAAGAGTCACAATTAAATAAACTCATTGGGATGCATCCACAACCTAGATAATTAAGGTCTCTCATTAGCAACATGGATAAAGCATATGAGTTCAGAAAGAACTGAGTTCAAACCTAGCCTCAGACACTTTTCAGCTATCCAACCATTGGGAAAATCATTTAACCACTATCTGCCTTTGTTTCTTTTACTCTAAAATGGAGGTAATCATGGCATTTACTTCACAGGGCTGTTATGAGAATCAGATATATTAGCATATTGCCTGTCACATAGTAGGAGCTTAATGAATACTTGTTTTCTTCTTTCCTCTTCTTATATCCTTAAAAGAGAGCCAACAGAATCTTAGGGAGTTGTAATTTACCTGTCAATCTAGAAAGAATTAACTGTCATAGCTGAAAGGTACTGTATGAGGCACAGAGAGAAAGAATTAAGAAAACTTCTTTCCTGAGAGGCTCAGTGAATTAACTGTCATCTTTGAGAACGTCTGAAGAAACATTTTGAGAGAATTGAATTTAATTCATCTTTTGGAAAAGATATCCTGAAGATAATTCTTGAGAGATTTTTGCCTGCTATTGAGAGATGTAGAGGGTAGGAGCTATGGTTTTAGTGTCACTAGAAGAATCAATAGCTATATTTGATAAATAGTGGTGACCCTGATTATGATAATTCTCAAAACTGATACATTATTTTAATACTTTAAATATGTCTTTGTATATTTGTTATACCCTTAATTAATTCTATAGCCAATAACATTGATATTTATCTCTTTGTGGGGGACAGTATGTGAGACTGAAAGAAAGGAGTAAAAATTTATGAGGAAAGGGTTTATCTCATTGATTTATAAATCTAGGTGGTGGCTTGCATCTATTTAATTTGCTAATGAGAGAAATTAAGCATATCTATTGATTTATGAGGAAATATATCCCTTTATTAGCTTAGAATTTCAAGCAGAAAATTAATGAGGAAATGAACCAGTAGCAAGCAGAAAACAGTGAGTGCTGTGCTTGTTGCTCATACATAACTCGACTAACCTTTATTTAGATTACATATGGGAGATGTCATTATCTCAAGTCCAGTTATATTAGTAAAAGCCCTTTTGACAGACAAACAAATAGAAAGTGAGTGGATCATGAATGAAACAATAAGAATTTATTTACTATCTACCAAGTATGATGTAATTTTCTTAGGTCTGTTACTACAAAGACAAAAATAAAATAGTCTCTTTTCACAAGGAACCTACATTCTACTGAGGAGATATCATATATGTGTGTGTGTGCGTGTATATATACTATTTTAAATGTATGCAAGATAATTTAGTAAGAAAGGCACTAAGATCTAGGGATAAGGAAAGGCTTTACACATAAGGTAGTGTTTGAGCTTAGTTTTGAAGAAGACAAGAGATTCTAAGAGGTAGGGGTAAGAAATGGGGTGCATTTGAGGAATTCGAGTGAAGTCTGTGCAAAAGGCTTGGGAGATTGAATGTCATGTGTAATAAGCAGCCAGAAGGTCATTCTCAATGAGTAGCAAAAGGATCAATGTATTGCTCTACCACAATTTAAAACGATTATTTCTATGCCATATAACAATGTGAAACAAGCAAATACTTTGATTCTCATAAGTGAATCTTGCAGAAAACTAAGTATCATCATAACTCTGAAGAATTAATTGCCTCAGTGGATTTACAAATAGCCACACGTGCTTGTTAGGCAAGAAATGATTGCATCAAATTCAAAGGAATTTCATAAGAGAGGGCCTTCCAACAGAAGACAATTGTCCAGACAAACTAGGACTAAAGGGCATTTAGAGATTTGATTTATATATATGGTCAGGTGTTAAAGATATTTTTATTATTACAAAAAAAAACACAGGAAGTTTTCCATTTTTAAAGTATTGTAAGTACATGCACGACACAGAAATTGGTCTTCTGGGGCTATTCAGATAATGGAGCAGTCCAGATAATTGAGTTTGCAGAGTAATTGAAATACAATATCAAGGGATTGGATTGTAATGTATACAATCTTTATTGGTGTAGATAATGTCTGTTTGAATTGCTATTTATAGCCTAGCAACATCTATACGAGAAGAAATTCATAATTGAAAATTTAAAAAGACAGCTCAGGGAAGATATTAGGCATGCAGTTTTTCCTAAGAGAATTTCAAAGAAAAAAATATGAAGTGGCCCATAAAAAATGTGAACAGAGACATATATTTACATTTATTCAGACAGGTGCTTTAGATAAGGATCATCCAACATTGCAGCTAATTCACAAAGTCCAGTCACACATTGTCAGTTCTTTCCTCCACCTGCTGAGGAGTGGGGCCTCACAGGAAAACATCACCATTTTTATGATTTCCTGTAGATGATTCAAACTGAAGAGAAACAGAGGCAACAATAAATGGCTTAAAATTATCTACTTGCTAAATTGACATAAAACTAAAAATCTGTTTATCCTGTCTTTTGCAAAACTAGAATACCATGTGCACTGGGATAGCATTGTTAAAACCGGTCTGTCTTGGCAAGAGAGCTCATCCAAATGTACTTCTACTCATTCAAGAAAGGGGGAGGTTTCAGGGTCATAATAAATGGTATGTTTCACGTAGACAACATGAAAATAAAGCACTGGAATGTAAGTTAGGAGAGTTGGATATCAGAAGACCTTCCACTAAACAATTATGTGAACTATTGTCCCTGGGATAAAATAAAAATTCCTTACCATGGAACTTGAACTTTCCCCACAATCTAGTCTTATTTCATATTGCTCTTCTTTTTTTTCTGTTTTTTTTTTCTTTTTCTGTTTTATGTACCTGATAAAAGGCACTGTTAGTTCATCCCCAAATTTTATCCTCTCTCCCTGGAATGCACTTTCTTTTTATTGTATAGTCATTTCATTTGTGTCCAATTCTTTGTGAGCCCATTTGGAGTTTTCTTGGAAAAGATACATGAGTGGTCTGCCATCTCTTGTTCAGTTGTTTTTACAGATGAGGAAACTAAGGCTGATATAGTTAAGTGATTTGCAAAGGATCACAGAGCTAGTAAATGTCTGAGGTCTGATTTCTACTCTGGTTTTCCTCATTCTAGGCTTAACACTTTATCCACTGTGCCATCTAGCTGCTCAAATGTATCTCCTCATCATATCCAGTTTTCAAACACATTATCCCTATGTCGTCTCAGCTCAAGTCTCATTTCCTATTTCAAGCATTCCCTTGTGCTCCCTACCCAGAGCTCTCTGCCTTCTCAGATTTCCTCAAATATACCTGCCCTTGTACTTATTATATTCCTCTAATTGACTCTAAGCTCTTTGAGGGCACAAACTTTTGTTTTGTCTTTCTGGTACTTCCCATGAAACCTTGAAACAGATGTTTGATAAATACTTGTTGAAATTGTTTACATAGAATATCATTGTGCTATGAGAAATGATGATTTCAGAAAGATGATTTCAGAAAAATCTGGAAATATCTACAGGAACTGATGGAGTGAAATAATAAGAACTGGAAGAACATTGTACACAATAATAGCAATATTGGACGATGATTATCTGTGAAAACTTGGCTACTCTCAGCAATGCAGTGATCTGGGACAATCCTGAAAGACTTATGACAGGGAATGCTATCTACCTCCAGAGTAAGAACTGTTAGTCATCTTTCACATCAGTGTATTTATGGTTTTGTTTGGGGGTTTTGGTTATGTATAAGTGTGCTCTTACAACAATGACCAATATCTAAGTGTGTTTTGCATGACAAGAAAAAAACGAAAAAAAAATATTTACAAGGAGAGGTTAAATATGATTAAATATTTGTAAGGCCATTTCTAATGCTAACAATGTATGATTCTTTGAAACATTATAACATGTGTGATTACCACTGCTTTTCATTCCTTTACACTTAACAAATATTTTGTTTGATGAATGTGAATGAATGGAGAAGAAAGTAGATAATGAAAATTAAAGCAAAGTAAAACATGAAAAAAGAGGGTGGGAATAGAGAAAGAAAAAATCAATGAGTTAGGAATGCAATTTTTAAAACTAGAAAAATAACAAGTTAAAAATATCCAACTATATATCAAATTAGAAATCCCAAAAATTAAAGGTGGGATCAATAAAACTGAATATCAGAAAGCCATTGAATTAATTTTTTTAATCTAGTAGTTCATTTTACAAAAATCAACAAAATTGATAAACCGTTCGTTAATCTAATAAAAAAGAGAGAATAAAGGAGAATAAAACCAAATCACTAATATTAAAGATGAAAAGGGTGAATATACCACCAAGGAAGATGAAGTTAAAACAATTATTAGATTTAATTATATGAAAACAAATTTAACATTAAAATAAATAGAAGAATACTTATGAAAAATTAAAATGCCAAGAACTTTCAGAGCAAGAAATACAATACTTAAATAAGCCTGTTTTAAAACTTTATTTTATTTTTAATTATATTTTATTTTTTCCAGTTATACATAATAACAAATTTCCACATGTTTTCTGAAATTATATGATCTAAATTATTTCCCTCCTTCCCTTCCCTCCCATCTGATGGAGCTGGCAAGCAATCAATCCATATTGATCATTTTTGTAAGGGAATAATCATATAAAGCCAAAATCCCCAAACAAAAACCCCTATAAACTAAAGAGAAAAATATTGAGCTTTGATCTGCACTTGAACTCCAACAGTCCTTTCTGTAGAGATAGATAGCATTCTTTGTGATAAGTCCCTTGAAATTGTCCTGGATCATTGTTTTACTAAGAGTAGTCTGTCACAGTTGATCATTCCATAATGTTGTTCATTATTGTGTAAAGTTATATCCTGGTTATTTTTATTCCACACTGCATCAGTTCATGTAGATCTTTCCAGCTCTTTCTGAAATTATTTTGTTCATCCTTTCTTAAAGCTCAATAGTATTCCATCACCATCATATGCCATAATTCCTTCAGCCATTCCCCAATTGATCAACATCCCTTCATTTTTCAATTCTTTGCCACCATAAAAAGAGCAGCTATAAATATTTTTGTTCAAGTAGGTCCTTTCCCTAATAAACCTATTTTAGAAAAAGAAATTGAACAAATTATAAATGACCTTCCTAAAAAAAGAACATCAGGATAAGATGGATTTAAAGTGAATTCTTCCAAACATACAAGGATCAACTAATTCCAATATTAAACACATTATTTTAAATAACAGGTAAAGAAGGAGCTTTACCAAAAACTTTTTATGAAATAAATGTGGCATTGATACCTAAACCAAGATGAGCAAAAACAGAGAGAAAATTATACATCAATCTTATTAATGAATATAGATATCCTAAACAAAATAGTAGGCTAGGAGACTACAATAATATATCACAATAATAATACATTGTGACCAAACAGGATTCATACCATGGATGTGGGGAGAGTTTAATATAAGGAAAACTGTCAACATAATTGATAATATCAACAAAAAAGTAATTTTAAACCATATGTTTATATAAATTGATGCAGAAAAGTCTTTAACATGATAGAACATTCATTCCTATTAAAATCACAGGTATAAATGGATTTTTTTTCTTAAAATGAAAAAAAGCATCCTACCTAAAACTATCAGCAAGTATTATCTTTAAAAGGGAGAAGTTAGAAGCCTTCCCAGTAAGATTAGAAGTTGCCCATCACCAATATTATTTAACATAGTATTAAAAATGCTAGCTATGAAAAAGAAAATGAAGAAAACATACTGGGCAAAGAAGTAATAATACAATCTTTGCTGATATCATGATGGTATATGTGGAAAATCTTAGAAATTCAACTAAAAAGTTAGTTGAAACTATCAATAATTTTAGGAAAGTAGCAGGATATAAAAATAAATCCACTCAACATTTTACATATTACTGACAAAGTCATGCAAGAAGAAATAAAAGGAGATACTTCATTTAAAATAACCACAGTTAGAATAAAATACTTGGGATTATATCTTCCAAAACAAACCCAGGAACCACATGAACATAATTATAAAACACTTTTAAATAAACAAAGTCAGATCTAAATAACTAAAGAAATATTAATTGTTCATGGATGGCCAGAGCTAGCATAATTAAAATGACAATACTACCTAAACTAAAATACTTGTTCAATGCCATCCCAATTAAATTACAAAATTAAATTTTATTACGTTAAGAAAAACCAAAATTCATTCAGAAGAATAAAAGTTCAAGAATATCAAAGTAATTAATTTTTAGAACATAAAGGAAGAAGGTCTAGCAGTAGGAGATTTTAAATTATATTACTAAGTAGTAATTACCAAAACTGTCTGGTAATGGCTAAGACACAGAAAGTAAATTAGTGGAACAGAACAGACATATAGTAACAACAATAAAAGATTATTGTACTCTGGTAGTTGACAAAACCATAGATACAGGTTTGGGGGATAAAAAATCAGCAGTAAAAATTGCTGAGATAACTGGAAACTAGTTTGGCAAGAACTAGGTATAGAACAATATTTTATACAACCCACTAAGATAAGATAAAAATGGATACATGTTCTAGACATAAAAGGAGATTCCATAACTAAATTAGAACAGAGAACATACTATATATTAGTTTTATGAATAGGATGGGAATTTATGAGTCAACAAGAGATAGAGAACTGCGAAATGTAAAATATATAATTTTGAGTACATTAAATTTAAAAGTTTTCTGTATAAATAAAACAAATGCTGCCAAGATAAGAAGGAAAGCAAAAAAATGGCAGAAATATTTATAAACAACCTCTCAAATAGAGGTCTCATATCTAAAATATATAGAGAACTTTGTCAAATTTATAAAAATAAGAGCCATCCTCCATTGATAAATGGTTAAAAGATATGAACAACTTTCATATTAAGAAACAAAAACAATAAAGGGTGCTAAAAGACCATCTAACCTTTGATCCAGCCATAGCACTTCTGGGTTTGTACCCCAAAGAGCTAATAAGAAAAAAGACTTGTACAAGAATATTCATAGCTGTGCTCTTTGTGGTGGCAAAAAAAATTGGAAAATGAGGGAATGCCCCTCGATTGGAGAATGGCTGAACAAATTGTGGTATTTGTTGTTGATGGAATACTATTGTGCTCAAAGAAACAATGAACTGGAGGAATTCCATGGGGACTGTAATGACCTCCAGAAATTGATGCAGAATGAAAGGAGCAGAACTGGAACATTGTACATAGAGACTGATATGCTGTGGTACAATCAAACGCAATGGACTTCTCCATGAGTAGCAATGCAATGATCTAGGAAAATTCTGAAGGACTTATGAGAAAAAACACTATCCACATTCAGAGGAAGCTCTCTGAGAGTAGAAACATAGAAGAAAAACAACTGCTTGATCACATGGGTCAATGGGGATATGATTGGGGATATAGGCTCTAAATGATCACCCTAGTGCAAATATCAATAATATGTAAATAGGTCTTGACCAATGACACATGTAAAACCCAGTGGAATTGTGTGTCAGCTATGGGAGGTAGTTGGGGGGAGAGGAGGGAAAGAACATGATTTTTGTAATCCTGGAAAAATACTCTAAATTAATCAATTAAATAAAATTTAAAAAATAAAATAAAATACTGAAGACAAAAAAATAAAAAAATAAAAGGGGAATAATAATAGCACCTACTTCATAGAATTTTGTGAGAATCAAATGATATATTATAAATATTGCTGCACATTTTCTGACTCATAGTAATTAATTAATAAATGCTTGTTTGTTTCCTTCTCTTCCCCTAAAAAAAAAAAGAAACCAAAGCAATATATAGGTGTAAGAAAAAAAAGTTTTAAAATCCTATGGATTAGAGAAATGCAACTCTGAGATGCAACCTTATACAAATCATGGCTAAAATGACAAAGGGCAAAAAGACAAATGTTGTAGGATATATGGGGAAATGAGAACAATAATACACTGTTAGTGGAGCTGTGAACTCAATCCAACCATTTTGGAGAGCAGTCTGGAATTATAAAAGTGTATATACCCTTAGACCCAGTAATATCATTGATGAGTCTGTTTACCAAGAAGATCAGGAAGAGATGAAAATATTCCATATGTTGGAAAATATTTATAGCAGCTCTCTTTATGGTGGCAAAGAATTGAAAACTGAGGGGATGCCCATCAATTGGGAAATGGCTGAACAAATTATAGTACATCATTGTGATGTAATACTACTGAGTCATAGTGAAATAATGAACAGATTATTTTTTTTGAAACTTGGAAAAAAACTACATGGGATAAACAACAGTGAAATGAGTAGAACCAGGAGAACATTATATTAATGAATGCTAGAATAGAATTAATGCTAGAAGAATAAACTGTGAATGTTTACCAGAAAGTGAAATATGAAAGATTTAATTTATATGTACGTGTTGGTCACCTTAATGGGTGGAGAGGGACTGAGACACTAATGGATTGAACTAGATAGATTTGAAGAAAAGTAAGCCAAACATATAGACAATTTGTGATTTCTTTTTCTTTGTATATGAAAAAGCTTGGTTTATTTGATTTTGTAAAATTTGGAATTCAAAAAATGTAAAGAAAAGAGAGGGAAGAATGAAAATAGTCCTACAGGGTGCTGAAGTAATATTAGAATCCAGTTATGATGCTCACTGTGCAGAACAAACACATAAACCAATTCATCTAAAAAAAAGAAGGAATTGGAATAAATTATTTTTGAGATCCCTTTCAGTTCTTAATCTATGCACTATGAAGTCCATATTCATCTTCATCTAAGGGAATTTATTAAATAAAATATCCATTTGACTGTCTTTTCTTTAATAATAATCATAGTAAGACTACTAATTATTATTCTCATATTTATTTATATTTTACATCTTACAAAATGCCTTTTCCACAATAACTCTATGACATACATAATTCAAGTATTATTCTGACTGATAGATGAGGAAACAGTCTCAGAAAGAAGTAAAGGTACTGCCCACAATCACAGAACTAATCTTTACGTTCAGGTCTGTTGCGTTGGACAGATCCAGTGGGAAAATGGAAACTCAGAAACAGTGGTTTTGAATTGATGATAGACCCAAAGTTCTAGAAACATTCATGGAACATTGTGGCACTATCTGTACAAAAGTACACTCTGCCTTCCAATTATCCTTCCTTCTGGTAAATAATCACTTCCTTTCATCCATACATACATGTCCAATTGTACAATGAAGGAATTCTCTGACTGAGCATAGAGGAAAACACAAATGGCTGGTTTAAATATTTTCATCTGCTTTCATCTGTTTTGATTGATTGAAACAAAGGAGGTGGTAGTGAAAAGAAAGTTGGGCTTGGGTCAAGAAGACTTGCATTCAAATACTGCTCCCCAGATAGTCCCTGTATAGCCTTGGGAAAGTCACTATTAAAAGAGGAACCTGAACTCAATAGTCTATAATATCCCTTCTCTCTCTCTCTATGATGGCTTTTGGTTCTTATTTCCTGATCATTTGTGTACAAAGAGGTAGGAAGAAAGAGGTAAAGCCTTGAGCAAGAAAATGGTAGCATGATATTATTCTGATCCTATCCATTAATAACAAGCAACATTGATCTGGAAATAATTTGAAAATAATTTTTCCCTTTTAGAATGCAATTTATTCTTTATACTGTTAACAGTACTAAAGGTTTTTGCCTTTTGTAAACCAAGCTGGGCATTTACTATCCTTTAGGACTTTCACTAAGCATGCCCCAAATACACAACCCTGCCTACATCAACCTTTGAGTTATTTGGTGTTTTGCTTAGTTTAGTTTTCTGATGGTTGTGGTTGCTATTGTTCCAGACCTTTTTCATTGGTTTGAGGAACTGCCCTGGAGGAAATTCCTGCCAATGCACATCAGCACCTTCTCAGCAACTTGCTGTCTTAGAGACACTCCTGAGGCATATATGGAGAGTTTAAGTAACTCGCCCACCCTCAAACAACTGTTGTGCCTCAGAAGCTGGCCTGGGGACCTAGATCATTCAGATTCTGAAGCCAGTTCTCTATTCACCAAATTCTACTGCTTTGTAATTTATAATCAATTCATCTAAATGTATTAAAAGAGATTTTTAGCTTCTAACAAATCTTAGTGATTATGATTTAAAACCTTTCCTTCTACTGGAAATTCTTATTTTGACACTCAAAAGAAAAGGAATTTGGTTCAAATTATGGTTCAAAACTTAAAACCTATAGTCTATAATCTCTGACACATTTGCAATTTGCTTTAGATAAAATAAAAAGAATATATAAAAACGGAGCCACGAAGGCCAGATAGGTTTTGATACTTTCTAGAAAAATCTGTGGTTGCTTAAAAATAAATAAATGCAGGACCTAGCCTTGTCTTACTATTTTTTCTTTCTTTTTCTTTTCCAAACACTGCCCCTCCCCCTGCCTCCCATTCCCACCCCTAACTCCATCTAGAACCATTTCATTTTACTCACTGTCCTAATGATTCCATTGACAGGTGATTTCAAAAAGATTAGCACTTGTCTTCCTGTTGTAGAGGATGCAAGAGGATCCGTCACCCTCAGCAGCGTCCCTGCCACCAGCCATTTATCCCAACAAAAGGCACTGAGCTAACGACATGACTTATCAGTCAGTCAGTCCTAGTGCCTGAGATGTCAAATCCACTGCCAGAGAACAAGGATAATTTGGTCTTTACTTTTTTAAAATAGAGAGATGGCAAGGACTGAGAACAAAGTCACCAGTAAATTGGTTGATGATTTCCTCATTCTCTTCACTGCAAAGTCTATACTGACACATTTTAGGGGAGTGGGCAGGGAAAGGGGTATGTTTCTCTCTGTGTATATATGTGTGTGTGTTTAAAAGCACATGTGGGATTTTATGTTCATTTGGTCTATGTTAAATTTGAAGAATTTAAGTGCACTGGGGAAATTGCTTTGAAGTTTAAATAGTTCAGAATTGGTATTGGGGTAAATTGAAGGTAACTTTCATGAATGATGAAGAAAGCTTCTGAGCCTATTAGCTAGAGACCCACTTCCTTTAATGTTTTGGTTCTTTTTTATGTAAGCTTAGCTGTAAAGTTAGCTGAAAAAGCAGCTGCTTGTTCACATCTGAACTGGAGTTTTCAGAGTCAGTGGTGTTCCAATGGATTCCTAAGAAAAATGGAAAAGATGGTGTTGGGGCTCAAAGAGCATTAAATTTTATGCTCTTACAAGAATTTACAATAAATTCATTGTATTAGTCATCTTGGTGTGACAAGGTATATGAGTTCATATTCTCTAAAAGTATTTTACAGAATAGTAGAAAGAGCATTAGATAGTGAGGCAGAACACCCTGGGCAACCATATGACCTTGAAGGGTTACCTAGGTTCAGCCTAGTTTCTTCATGTGTCAAATGAAAATCATTCCTACACTACCTACTACATTGTTTTATTCTGAGGATCAAATGGAATCATTTTATCATTAAAGAGTATCAAACAATTGAGTGGAAATAGACCTGACTTGCTGTGTTACTTATACTTTCAGAGACTTGTTTCTCAGGCTGTAAAATGAAGAGCTTGGACTAGATGTCTCCTAAAGCCCTTCCTAGTTTGAAATTCATGATTCTATGTGTAATTTTCCCCCTTAAAATCAACTCTAAGATTCTGAAATAGACTATTAATAAAACATTAAAAACTTTTAAAATATTACAAGTTCAGCTAAATGGTACAGTGAATAGAGTGGCAGGTCCAGAGTTCCAATCTGCCTCAGACACTTACTAGCTAAGTGACCCTGGACAAGTCACTTAATCCTGTTTGCCTTAGTTTCCTCATCTGTCAAATGAAATGGAGAAGGAAATGGCAAACCACACCAGTATTTTTGCCAAGAAAACCTCAAATGGGGTCATGAAGAGTCAAACATACCTAAATGACTCAAAAACAACAACCAACATATTACAAACTTCTTGCTGTGGCAACAAGGTGGTTCAGTGGATAGAGTGCTAGGCCTAGAGTTGGAAGCATCTGGCTTCAAATCTAGCCTCAGGTATTTCCTAGCTTTGTAACCCTAGGGAAAGCCCTTAACTCCATTTGCCTATCCCTTTTTGTTCTGTCTTAGAGTTGTTACTAAGACACAAAGTAAGAGTTTTTTTAAACCTTTCTATTAATCATAATGAGATATAAGTATAGTACTAATATGAATCATAGTTCCTTAACACCAGTGGTAAAAATAGTATAAATATCATTTATATTATCACTAATACTAATA
The DNA here is from genome assembly GCF_027887165.1 of Monodelphis domestica. Taxonomy (NCBI): domain Eukaryota; kingdom Metazoa; phylum Chordata; class Mammalia; order Didelphimorphia; family Didelphidae; genus Monodelphis; species Monodelphis domestica. Next base: position 213,298,200 of record NC_077234.1, read on the forward strand.
GTATTAATGGCACAAATATTAGTAATATTACTATGATATCAGTATTATTAATGTTTATGTTTCAAACCACTTCTCTCTCCCTATCTGTCAATTCATAAGGCAGAATAAGGATTTCAGCTCTTTATTGTGAATAGCCTGGTAGAGACCAAGGCCTAGGTTCTAATTCGTCTCTTTTTCCATTCTCATAGCAATGGTAGACATATTAACTTTTTCCCTTTTAGCCCAGCATTGTCTATAATAATCCCAACTACAGACCCACTAGAGTATGTCCTTCACTCTATTCTCCTGGCCTCACCACATCCCTCAGTCACCTAATGTGGCTTATTATTTGATTCTTTGTGTCATCATTGTGATTCCTATTCCCTTTCTGATTCTTGAATATTAATAATGGAGACTTTTTTACCAACCCAGGACCTTTCCTCTACCTGACTTATCCATTTATTGCCCGGTGCTATATTTTGATTAGTATCACTTTGGGCAGATATGAACTTTATCCACCTTCCTGAATATATGAAGACTATAAGTCCTCTTAATTAGAACTAGAAATCCAGATTTCTTAATTTTACCTCTAATGAACTGTGTGGTCTTGAATAATCATTTCTCAGGTTGGGTCTTGATTTAATTATCTCTAAGCCAATAGAATTGGACTATTTAACCTCCAAGGTCCTTACCAGCTCTAACGTTTTCTGATTTTATTATTTCAATGAACACCTTTTGAAAACTATCCATCATTATAGTAAAATGGTCATAGTTCCCTACCTCATTCTTTCATTGAGTTATAAGGACTATGAAGTCAGGAAGATTTGCTATGACTTTCCATTTATAGAAAAAAAGAGGTAATAAAAACAAGCATGCCTCATATGACAACCATAATAACAAAGAAAAAAAATAACTTCAAAAGATGTAAGAACCTAACCAGGACTGTAACAAGTTTTGAGTTCAATAGACTTATGATGATGTTTATCTCTTGTTTCAACAGAGATAAAATAGATTAGAGGTACCAGAATGACATACATTTTCAGTTATAAATTTATTTTGTTTGATCATACTTATTTGTTCTAATAGACGGCATTTTTTGTCAGAAGGGTCATGAGAGAGTGTACTAGAGGGGGAATCAAGAAGGAATCAAAGTCTGGACAGATACTTGAGAGTGAGGGAATAAATAAAGTATAGCACCAAATTTCCTTCTCCCCCAGGAAAGAGTCAGGTCTGACTAGAGCCAAAGGGTAAGTGGAAATCCCCTTCTGTCTCTTTCCCCTTTAGTTGATATATTTGTAATCCCCCTTCTAGTACATTTAAGATAGTTGAGTCTTCAGTAAACCAAAAATAACTATTTATTGGGTAAAGAGTTAACGTATAAACAAGGATATAAATGAGGATAGAGGAAACAGGAAGTCCCTAACTATTTCCCTCCTATAGCTGGTTTCAGGAGGTTTGAATCACAAGTCTGGGACTAAGTCCCAGACTGTGTTAATGTCGTTGTGGGCTCAAGAGTTTGGTACTTATTGTCTCAGAGATATGGTTGGAATGAATATTCTGCAGGATAGGCTCTTGCCTTCCCCTAAAGGAAAAGGTCTCTATCCTATTAATATAACAGATGGATGTTCTGGATCTCCTATTGCTCAGCAAAGGATTTAGTGAATATAATTTGTCTTCTCAGTAAGGATTTTGTTCCTTCCCTCTTCAAGTCAAGGAAAGAAGAACTCAGCAGTTCTCCAACTGCTCCACCTTTTAAATTGGCTGGAATGGCTGGAATGTTCCATTCCCATCCCCCAATGGCAGCAGAGTTCCATCTCATCATTTTCTGAGATAGCTTTTCAAAATCCAGTATTTTCCTTCATTTTGGCATTTCTCTCTTCCACAGGAGTCAAAACTAGTGATAGAAATACAAAAAAAAGGAAAGAACGTGAATAAGATATACATATAAAATACAAAGAAAAAAACAATAGTTAAGAAAATAAATACAAGAAATAGAACAATTATTTTAATATATGTATATATGTTCTTTAAAATAAAACCCTATTTTGCTGAATAGTTGTTTTTCAGTTGTATCCAATTTTTCACTGGCCCCATTTAGTGTTTTCTTGGAAAAGATACTGAAGTAGTTTACCATATTATTCTCCAGCTCATTTCACAGTTGAGAAAACTGAGACAAATAGGATTAAGTGATTTGTCCAGGGTTAGACGTGTCTGAGGCCATATTTGAACTCAGGGAGAGGAGTCTTTCTGACTCCAGGCCTGACACTCTTTCCACTGAACCTTCTAGATGCCCACAAAACCCTATATAACAGATTTTAATATTTTCATATACAATTTTATTTCTCTTTGTATGTTGAAGTATCTGTGCTTGTTGATAATTTTAATGTTCATAATTTTAATAGCTAGCACATTTATTAGCAACTTACCATATTTTTTTATTTTATTTTTCTTTCCAGTACTAAGTATTCACTTTCCTTTCTATCTCCTACTCCAGAAAAAAAGAAAAAGAAATACAGAACCCTTATATCAAAGAAGCAAAATTAAGTAAAACAGTCCCATGTTTGTCACCTCCAAAAATACATTTCTTATCCTGGAGATTAGCGCATCATCTCTTTCATGAGGTAGGCAACATTCTTCTCTATCAGTCCTCTGGAATCATAGTTGATCATTTAATTGATGATTTCTTAAGACTTTCAGAATTATTTATTTTTACAATATTGACATTATGGTAAAACTTGTTCTCACTTTATTCCATGTCAGTTTATGCAAGTCCTTTCCATGTCTCTTTGAAATTGCCTTTACCCTCCCAGAATAGAATTTCATTATAGGGATATAACATAATTTGGTCATCCATTTCTCAATCAATAACCACCCCCTTAATTTTCAGACTTTTTCCACTACTAAAAGAGCCACTATAAATATTATACACATATAAGACCTTTTTACTCTTTCTTTGATCTCCTTGGGGTATAGACCGAAGCATTGGCATAGCTGGGTCAAAGTTTATGCTCTGTTTAGTAAACTTTTTGTATATAATTCCAAATTGCTTTCTCAAATGGCTAGACCTAATAGTTCATCAATATGCTTGTTTTCCAGCCCTTAAACAGTTGCCAATTTCTTTTTTTGTATCATCTTTGCCAATCTGATGGGTATGTGCTTGGTATTGTATGAAATGCTGTTGATACAAGTACAAGCAAGCAATCATAATTTTTTAAATGCCCAAATGGCCATAAAACTGTGCATACTCTTTAATACAACAATATCACTATTAGCTCTGTGTCCCAAAGAGATAAAAGATAGATGGAAAAGACCTACTTGTGCCAAAATATTTATAGCAGCTCTTTTTGTGGGAGCAAAGAATTGGAAACTGAAAGAATGTACATCAATTGGGGAATGGCTGAACAAGTTATAACATATGATTGCAATAAAATACTATTTTGCGATAAATAATGAACAAGATGATCACAAAAAAGGCCTGGAAAGGCTTAAATGAAGTGATTCCAAGTGAAGTGAGTAGAACCAAAAGAGTATTGTACACAGTAACAGCAATAATGAATCATGATCAGCTGTGAATAACTTAACTATTATCAGCAAAGTAAGGATCCAGGACAACTCTAAGGGACTTATGATGAAAAAGGCTATACACTGTCATAGAAAAACTTATAGAGTCTGAATGTAGATTAAAACATAATGTTTATTCCCTTCTTTAATTTTTCTATAATGTAAGCAATATATTTCTTATTTTAGAATATTATGATCATGGAAATATGTATTGCATGATAGCATGTATATAACCTATACTTTTATTGCCTGTCATCTCAGAGAGGGAGTAAGGTTTAGAGGAAGGAAGAGAACATGGATTGCAAAATGTAAAAAAAAAGTTATTAAAACTATTGACATGTAAAAAATTGTTTTTAATTATGTTTTCTTTGGAGTCGAGATTGGAGTTCACCTCTCAAATGATGGTTGCTAATTCTAAAACAATGGACATGTTACTTTATTCATAAACCTTGCCAGGGTTCTTGAGAAATTCAAACAAGGTAATAGACATAAAATACTTCAAAAGGCTATGTAAATATTAGATAATAATGACTATCTTAATTTTTATATTTCAAATATTTTAAGATTGTCATTCATAAACTTAAATACAGGTTTTTGAATTTCTTATCCAAATTTACTCATTTCTCAGATAATGGGTTTTATCATTAAAAATTCTTTTCTAAAATACATGATTCCAAAGGTTTATTTCCTCCTCTAAAAAAAGAACACACTGTGGGGAGGTGGGCTAGATAAACTAAAAGGCATAACTTCTGAAATCTTTCAAAAACCAGAAGCATGGTTTAAAATTTCTTAGTTGCCTTTTTTAGTTTCAAAGTATTATAAGAACAGTTGTAGAATGCAAACCAACTAATCATTTGTGTATATGTTTATGTATATGTATATATATATATATTTATGGATGAATGAATTATGCATATATGAGGTCAGAATGAGTAATTGCCTGAGTTGCTATCTTTAACACTAACAATAAAAATAATAATATTGACAAGTAGAAGTCAGAGGATAGAACAAATTGTTGAAAAGAACAAACAACTAAAATTAGTGAGAGCACGCCTTCAGCAAATGCTTTCAATATTCTTTAACTTTGGCTGTTTATGGTGAGTGATAAAAGAATCCTTCTGCATTTTCCCTCATTATCTTTCTCCTTTTCCTTACTTGACTCAAGGACCTCCCCCAAGGCACAGTCTTCAGCTTAAAAGTATTTTTTCACTTTATTTTTTTTTTACCAACATCAGTCTTGACATTATGGGGTAGAGAATTCTTCTGGTAAGTGACAATTAAGTGATAATGCATGGAGAGTCAGTTCCTATGATTTGGTTGTTGTGTGGGGAGAATGTCACCATCAGATAGGTACAATGTGATACTAATCAAATTTTAAAGCAAATTTTAAAATAGTGAAAGAGGTTACTTACTTTTATTTCAAATATTAACTTGGATTGTTAACACCTAAACTATATGAGAGAAATATGGTAATAGACTTTTTTTAAAAAACTGGAAAGGAACTCTGGAATACTTTTGAAGGTTCCCATGATTCCTGCCTGATTTTAACTAAAAAAAATAACTACAGATTGAAGAACTAGTAAGCCTAAAATGAAACCAGTCCTTTTCCATAACGCTGATGGTTCATATGGAATAAGGAAAATTATTTTCACTATTACATAGTTTAAAAGCACCCAAATTTGAGGAAAATTTTGTACTATATGACTGGCATGAACTACATATAATATATTATGTAGTTATATATATATTCATACATATATATATATAAATTCCATATAATACATTTGAAGTCTTAGGGATGATTTCCAAGTTCCCTTACCTCAAAATGTTGTTCTATTTACCAAGTCTACATAAATCAATGTAAAAACAATATGCTGACTTCAATATCAAGTATTGTGACAATGTAAATAAATGTTCCTACATATCATGTAGCACATTACATAGCCATTTATATTAATCATTGCTTTATATCACCCTGATAAATGGGTATGTAATATCATATTACAATCTTATCTCAATCATTATCATATCTCAATCTTTTGAAGAAATCCACAAAGGAATATTTAGCATTTGTATACTGCTCTTAAGATTTTTCAAATATGATCTCATTTTAAACTTAGAACAACCCTGGAAGGTAGATAATATTATTAACTTCATTCTACAGATGAGGAAACTGAGGCACAGAGTTGAGTGACTTGCAAAATGGAGCAGAATACCACAAAAGAAAATACTAGCTTTTAAGCATTCTTGATGAAGAAAAAAAAAGTGTTAAGCCAAAATTTTGAAATTCAAACATGAATCAAGAGAAAATGAGAAAAGTGAATATATTCATTTGAGCATATCTTTAATGTCTTCCAAAAAATCATAGAGAAGAGTGGAAATTGATATATTCTGTCTTAATGATCATAAGAGAAGAAAAACAAGGGAAGAGAAAAAGGAACATATTAGGTAAGAAAAGGAAACATTGTCTTTTAAAATTAGGTGCTCGAGAAGAAAATACAAGCATAAAGGTCAGTGCCTCTTCAAGACTTTTATTGAAGGATCAAAATTATGTACATGGTTCAGGGAACATCTATCAGAAGTAAAATAAGATTGGAAGGGAATTCACTAACTCCAACAACACAAGTAGAGTGGGGTCTGACTCTTTCAGAGGAGCATTTAAGTAAAAGAACAAAAGATAATAATAGCATTAGAGGGATACTGTGAAGCCCTGGCTGGCCTTGGCTAGAAGCCTGACTCATAAAAGGCCTGAAAATGTCCAAAGGAAATAGAAATAAAACCCCTTTTTGAGGAAAAAGCAGGTGACAACTCCTGCAGGTAGCAGCAACAGCCTTTCAGGAAAGAAGAATCTGCAACATACAACAGCATCAGCTTGGCAACAAAGAAAGTAATGAAAGAAAGAGTGGAACTATAGTGAAATATAACTGATAAACTGGAGAACAAATCATGAAAAATATATTCCTACATAACCCCAGGTGTGTGAGTTGCCTGGGGAGCATTTTGTCTTCTGGCATATGAATATGTGAGGAAATCTACCTTTTTGTATACTGGGTTCTTAGTATGATCCTACTGATTTTTCCTGAGTAACATATAGTACAGAGCAAACAATGCTGGACTTGGAGTGATAAAATTGAGGTTTAAATCCTAGTATATGAAAAAAAATAGTATGATTTTCAGCAAATCACTGAATTTCTCTCATCCTCAGTTTCTTCATCTTTAAATTGAGTTGAATAAAATGACTGATAAGTTATTTTTAGCTCCAAATCCATAACCATTTTTGATTTTATGTTTTTCTGCCTGTCCCATTGGTAGAAAGTTCTTTGAACAAGAGATTGAGTTAGAGCTGCCCCCCCTCTCTCTATGTCTCTCTCTCTGTCTCTCTCTCACCACACACACACACATACACACACACACACCCACACACACACACACACACCATATTGATTTTAGATTCTTCTTCTCTCCTCAACTCCAAGTTGTTTTTCAGTAGACTAAGGATGATTTTTAAGGAATGAAGAATGCAATAAAAACAGATTAATTATGCAAAATGTTGCCCAAGAAAGAATTTTGTAATTTATAAAGTACTATGTATGTGTGTTATCATGGTCGTTTATTCTCTTTAGAGAAGTTCAATAATTTGCCTTTCGTATTCAGGCTGAAATCTATCTTTCCAGGTTTATTTCATAAACTCATCCATTCACTCTACACTATCCAAAATCAGACTTATTTTCTTACCTGAATACTTTTAATAAGTTTTCTTTCATATGTATAGCTGACTATTTCCCCTCCTCACTTCTTTGTCTTATAGTCTTTGGCTTTCCTCAAAGCTCAAATCATATTGTACCTCCTAAGTATTCTCAAATTTTTTTTATTTTTATTATCATGCAAAACACATTTTCATATTGATCATTGTAAGAGCACACTCATACATAACCAAAACTCCAAAATAAAACCATAAATATAATGTTGTGAAAGATAGTGTGCTTTGATCAATATCCATCCAGTTCTAACTGTTCTTTCTCTAGAGGTGGATAGCATTTCCTGTCATAGGTCTTTCAGGATTATCCCAGATCATTGCATTGCTTCCCAAATAATTCTGTAGATTTATTTACATGTTGCATTACTCCAAATAGAATATAAACTCCTTTAAGATAGGAACTATTTTTAAAATTTTATTTTGTTTTGTATCTTGGTGCATAGTGCAGTATCATATCCAGAACAGAAGATTAAGAAATCCTTTTTGGCTTGTTCATTGTTTTATGGGCTGCTGAGGCCCAAGCCTCAGCATCTCTTATCCTAAAGACCTGATCTAGAAAATAGATCAAAAAATGATAGTCTTAGCATTCTGAACTAAAGAAAAGCCCAGATACTATATTGTGTGGTCACATATTTAAACTGGTTAAATTTATTAGAAATAGAAGGCAAAGTAGAAATAGAAAGAATCCACTGAAAGAATCATATCCTGAAGGGAAATCCATAATACAAAACAATGTCATAGGCTACCACTGTGAAGAAGAGAAGATTTTGAAATATCATATTATAAAAAATAATAAAGACTTCCAACCAAGAATAGTTTATCTTGCTAAACTAAGTATAATTATATGAAGAAAAAGATACTTGTCCTTAAATAGTGGACTTTTAAATACTCCTGCTGAAGAAAACAGAGCTAAACTGAAATTTTGAAATCTAAACCCATCAAGAGAAGATCAGAAAAGTAAATATATTTATTCAAGCAGATCCTTACTGTCTTTCAAAAGGTTATTGGTATATTTTCAAGGCAAGTGCAAGGTTGTATCTATTATGTTTTGATGATGATAAGAGAGGAGAGACAATGGAAGAAAGGGGAATGCATTAAGAGAATGAGGAAATAATGCTTTTTTATAATCAAGTGCATGAGAAGAGAGCATACAAACAAAGAAGAAGAGGTAGCATAAGTAGACATTACATAATTGTTATCTGAACCAGTAAAAGAGAGTTTCACACACACACATGCACATATAAACACATAAAGAATCTGATATAGAATTATGCTTAAGTCAATAGAAACAACTGAGGATAGGAAAAGTGAAGGGAGTTTAAGAAAGAGAGCAGTATGATCACATCGGTTGATGGGAATATGATTGGGATATAGACTCTAAAGGATCACCCTAGTGCAATTATTAATAATATAGAAATAGATCTTGATCAAAGGCACATGTAAAAACCCAGTGGAATTGCGCATCAGCTACAGGAGGTGGGGGGAGGGGAAGAACATGAGTCTTGTAACCATAGAAAAACAGTCTAAACTAATTAATTAAATAATTTAAAAAAAAAAAAAGAAAGAGAGCAGTATTATGGGGGAGGGGGAAATATATCAAACTTCAGCAAAAAAGGGAGAATAGAAAGGGGGAGTTAAAGGGGGAAAAGAAAAGGTAAGAATCATTTGGGGTCTGGGCAAGGAGAAAAGAGGAGGAAGAATAAAATTGAAGTAGATCTCTTTAATTATACCTCAATAATGTTAATCATGGTCATATTTCATTACTATTTAACACTTTGTAAAGAAGAGGATGAGAGAGGAAAAAGTTAAAGCTACGCTGAAGAGAAATGCATAATTAAAATTATAACCATGAACATAAAATTGATTAAATCACACATAAACAGAAGTGGATAGAAGATTGGATTATGAAGAAGAATACAACAACATATTTTATACAAGAAACACACTTGAAACTGAAAGGTTCACTCAGAGTTAAAAGAAAGGCTGGTCAAAAAATCAGTAATTCCAATAATAATTTCAGAAGAGATAAGATTAAAAATATGTAGGACTAAAAGAGATAAATTGAGAAAGAATATTATGCTTAAAAGTAAGTTCATAATATCAATACTAAATATACATGAACCAAATGCCATAGCATCCAAGTACTTAAATGATAACAATCAGATTACAGAAAAAATAATAAATTTCTATTTGGGAATCTAAATTTATTCCTTTAAGACAAAAATCAGTCTATCAAAAGTAAAAGGATAAGTTTAAGATCTTAAATAAAATTTTAGGAAAAATAGGGAGGATACCCACTGGTGAAGAAAATAGGAATAAATATGCATAAACATGTAACTTAGATGAGTATTAGATCCTTTACAAAAATTGACCATGTAATAAGTCATAAAAACCTCATAAATAAATGTGACTATGCAGAAGAATTAGATAAACTTGAGCAGTGTAATAAAACTATAATCAATAGTTAACTTTTGAAGAAAAAACTCAAACTTAGAGTCTAAAAAAATGAATCTTTATTAATAGGTAGGTCAAAGAACAAATCATAGAAACAATAGATAATTTCATTAAAGAAAATAACAATAAGAAAATCTACAAAACCTTTTAAAATCCAACTAAGTTCTGAAGGGGGAAATGCATATTCCTTTAAAATCTCAATAAAAGAGAGAAAGAAAATAATGATGGAGAAAATAAAGGCTTGAAAGAAAAAGACTAGAAAATAATAAATCACAAAACTAAAAGAAAACACAAAAGTAGATATTCTGAAAATCAAATTAACAAATTTAAATGCAAATGAAGCATAGAACTGATTAATAAAGCTAAAGTTAATTAAAAGCTAGCAAAATAGATAAACCAATAATTTGTCTAATTTTTTAAAAAAGGAAAATCAAATCATATGAATAATGAAAGAACAGAAAAAAGCAAAGGAGAAATGAAAGTAAATCATTAAAAACAATTGTGTTCCAATGAAACAGGTAACAAATTCAATGAATGTTTACAAAATACAAAATACATGTAATACCAGAAAAATAAAGAATTCAATAAGCCATAAATAAACCCTTAAGGACAAAATCCACTGAACCAAATGGGTTTGAAGTCTATTTAGTTGAGCAAACATTAAAGAAATTCCAATATTCTACAAACTATTTGTTAAAATAGGAAAAGGAAAGATTATACCAAATCATTCTGAGATTCAAATGTTTTCATGATATTTAAAACTAGAGAATGAGCTACTTCATAAAATCGTATATTAAGTGTTTTAAAACTGACTATATACTTCCAGGGGAAAGTATGGGCATTCAAAAAAATGCAAGATTTCCAAACTTTTGTAAAGAAAAGACCAGAGCTCTGTGGAAAGTTTAAAATCCAAACACAAAGAGCAAGAGAAACATAAAAAGATAAATATAAAGGAAAGGGAAAAGGAGAAAAATGTTATCTTTTTCTTTTATTCAAACTCTCTTCTATAAGGACCACATTTATATCAATATATATATGTATATATATATTAATATGTGGTGAAAATGTAATGTGTAACCCTCAAAATTGTATGCATCATTAGAGTAGTAAGAAGAATCACTCATAGGGAAAGTTTGGGGCATCAAGAAGATTTGGTAAAAGGGGGGGACAAAGAAATAAAAAGGGAGGGGGAAATCATTGATGGTACTAAGATATACTCCAAGAAATAGGAAAAAAAACCAAATAGAATAATCTTTCTCACACAAAGATACCCAAGGGAAGAGGAGGGGAAGAATTCTCCTATAAGAAGGAGAGGAAGAGTGTTTTTACTTAAACCTTACTCTCAGTGCAATAAACTCTAAGAGGGAAGAGAATCCAGATCCATTGGGATCTTGAGTTTTATCTTATCCAATGGGGTAAGGGAGAAGGGAAAACGAAGGGGGGTAGCAGGGGAGGGAACACAAAAAGGGAGGGAAGGAGGGGGGGAGGGAGAGGGAAAAAAGGGAGGGGCTAGAAAGGGAAACATATCAAGGGAGGAGACTAGGGGGACTGATTTAAAGTAAATCACTGGCTTAAAAGGTCATAGCTAAAGAAGAAAGGACAGAATTAGGGAAGGATATCAAAATGCCAGGGAGTCCACAAGTGACAATCATAACTTTGAATGTGAATGGGATGAACTCACCCATAAAACACAGACGAATAGCAGAATGGATTAGAATCCAAAACCCTAACATACATTGTCTTCAAGAAACACACATAAGGCAGGTAGACACTCACAAGGTCAGAATTAAAGGATGGAGTAAGATCTTCTGGGCCTCAACTGATAGAAAGAAGGCAGGAGTTGCAATCATGATATCTAACAAAGCCAAAGCAAAAATAGACCTGATTAAAAGGGATAGGGAAGGTAAATATATTTTGTTAAAAGGGACTTTAGATAATGAGGAAATATCACTAATCAACATGTATACACTAAATAGTATAGCACCCAAGTTTCTAATGGAGAAACTAGGAGAATTGAAGGAGGAACTAGACAGTAAAACCATATTAGTGGGAGATTTGAACCAACCACTATCAAATTTAGATAAATCAAATCAAAAAATAAATAAGAAAGAGGTAAAAGAAGTGAATTAAATCTTAGAAAAATTAAAGTTAATAGATATATGGAGAAAAATAAATAGGGACCAAAAGGAATACACCTTCTTCTGAGCACCACATGACACATTCACAAAGACTGACCATACACTAGGTCACAGAAGCATGGCATACAAATGCAGAAAAGCAGAAATAATAAATGCAGCCTTTTCAAATCATGAGGCAATAAAAATAATGAGCAGTAAGGGTACATAGAGAAACAAATCAAAAATTAATTGGAAATTAAATAATATGATACTCCAAAATCAGTTAGTTAGAGAACAAATCATAGAAACAATTAATAATTTCATTGAGGAAAATTACAATGGTGAGACTTCCTTTCAAACCTTATGGGATGCAGCAAAAGTAGTTATCAGAGGAAAATTCATATCCCTGAGTGCATATTTTAACAAACTAGGGAGGGCAGAGATCAATGAATTAGAAATGTAAATAAAAAAACTTGAAAGTGAACAAATTAAAACACCCAGAGGTAAACCAAACTAGAAATCCTAAAAATTAAGGGAAAAATTAGTAAAATCTTAAGTGATAGAACTATTAAACTAATAAATAAGACTAGAAGCTGGTACTTTGAAAAGACAAACAAAATAGAAAAAGTACTGGTCAATCTAATTAAAAAAAGGAAAGAAGAAAAGCAAATTAACAGCATCAAAGATGAAAAGGGGGACATCACCTCCAATGAAGAGGAAATTAAGGTAATCATTAAAAATTACTTTGCCGAATTATATGGTAATAAATATACTAATCTAGGCAATATGGACAAATATATACAAAAATATAAACTGCCTAGAGTAACAGAAGAAGAAATAGATTTCTTAAATAATCCCATATCAGAAAATGAAATCCAACAGGCCATCAAAGAACTCCCTAAGAAAAAATCCCCATGGCCTGATGTATTCACAAGTGAATTCTATCAAACATTCAAAGAACAGCTAATCCCAATACAAACTATTTGACATAATAAGCAAAGAGGGAGTTCTACCAAATTCCTTTTATGACACAAACATGGTACTGATTCCAAAGCCAGGCAGGTCAAAAACAGAGAAAGAAAACTATAGACCAATCTCCCTAATGAATATAGATGCAAAAATCTTAAATAGGATACTAGCAAAAAGACTCCAGCAAGTGATCAGAAGAGTCATTCTCCATGATCAAGTAGGATTTATACCAGGGATGCAGGGCTGGTTCAATATTAGGAAAACCATCCACATAATTGACCACATCAACAAGCAAACCAACAAGAATCACATGATTATCTCAATAGACGCAGAAAAAGCCTTTGATAAAATACAACAACCATTCCTATTAAAAACACTAGAAAGCATAGGAATAGAAGGGTCGTTCCTAAAAATAATAAACAGTATATATTTAAAACCATCAGCTAATATCATCTGCAATGGGGATAAACTAGATGCATTCCCAATAAGATCAGGAGTGAAACAAGGATGCCCATTATCACCTCTACTATTTGACATTGTACTAGAAACACTAGCAGTAGCAATTAGAGAAGAAAAAGAAATTGAAGGCATCAAAATAGGCAAGGAGGAGACCAAGTTATCGCTCTTTGCAGATGACATGATGGTCTACTTAAAGAATCCTAGAGATTCAACCAAAAAGCTAATTGAAATAATCAACAACCTTAGCAAAGTTGCAGGATACAAAATAAACCCACATAAGTCATCAGCATTTCTATATATGGAGAAATCCCATTCAAAATCACCTTAGACAAAATAAAATACTTAGGAATCTATCTCCCAAGACAAACAAAGGAACTATATGAACACAACTACAAAACATTCTCCACAGAACTAAAACTAGTCTTGAGCAATTGGAAAAACATTAACTGCTCATGGGTAGGACGAGCCAATATAATAAAAATGAACATCCTACCCAAACTTATTTATCTATTTAGTTCCATACCTATTGAACTTCCAAAAAATTTCTTTAAGAATTTAGAAAAAAAAAAACATAACAAAGTTCATTTGGAAGAACAAATGATCAAGGATATCCAGGGAAATAATGAAAAAAAAAAATACAAAGGAAGGTGACCTTGCAGTCCCAGATCTCAAACTATATTATAAAGCAGCGATCATCAAAACAATTGGGTACTGTTTAAGAGATAGAAAGGAGGATCAGTGGAATAGACTTGGGGCAAGTGACCTCAGCAAGTGTAAACCTTAAAATTTCTTAGACTTATAAACATTGGAAATTTCACCATTGGGAAATTTCATACTTGAAAAATTTCCTATTGAGAGTGGGAACTCTATTGGAATGTGAACCCCATTGGCATGGGAGGTTCCTCCTCCTCCCTTCTTAAGATTACTTTAGGACAGAAACCTTTTGTTGAACAATGGAAAGGGCTTTGACCTATGCTTAAGCATAGAACAGGAATTTCTTTGAGTCATGATTGATTTTAGAATTGATACAATGGAGATACTTGGAATGACAGAACCAGGTCTTGGAAATTGCAATCTCCACCCTACTCAGTCCTAACAGGATTTAAGAAGGGCTGCAGCATAGATCAAAATTTAATTATTCCAATCTCTACCCTACTCAGGGTAACAGGATTTAGGAAGGACTGTAGAAAAAGATCAAGATTTAATTATTTGAGAATATGACCTTCAACAGACATGTGCAAAGCCACAGACCTCTGGGCGGTCCTGGGTTAAGCTAGAGCCACCACTGGCACAGGGAGACATGGACAGTGATTGGTAGATGTGAGAACTGAGGGGAGGGAACTTGGATGGTTTCCTTAAAGATAGAGGGGTCTGAGGACTGAGGGTGGTTGGAGAGTTTTGGCTCTGAGTGTTTGGAGAGGTGCTCTGAGAAGCTTGCTCTAAAGGAAGCTGGAGGTGGAGGCCCCTGAGATTGTTTCTCCATTTTGGTCACGTGAGTAATAAGGACTGATCTCCTTTCTTTGCCCCAGCTATCTAAGGGCTTGGGCCTTTTGGCCCAGCCTAAACAGAAGGGGGTATTTAAGCCCTATTCCCTTCTCTCCCCTTTCTCTCTCCCTCTCTCTCTCTAATTCCTTTCTTCCTCCTGTTTGTAATTAAACTCTATAAAAGGTTGACGGCTAACTTGAGTTTTCATTTAGGAATTACATAGCTGAATTCCTTGGCGACCTTAAATTAATATATATCAGTCTTTTAAAGTGATTTCCTTGTCACACAAGACAGTATATGATAAACCCAAAGATCCCAGCTTTTGGGACAAAAATCCACTATTCGATAAAAACTGCTGGGAAAATTGGAAGACAGTGTGGGAGAGATTAGGTTTGGATCAACACCTTAAACCCTACACCAAGATAAATTCAAAATGGGTGAATGACTTGAACATAAAGAAGGAAACTATAAGTAAATTAGGCAAACACAGAATAGTATACATTTTAGACCTTTGGGAAGGGAAAGACTTTAAAACCAAGCAAGACTTAAAAAGAGTCACAAAATGTAAAATAAATAATTTTGACTAAATCAAATTAAAAAGCTTTTGTACAAACAAAACCAATGTAACTAAAATCAGAAGGGAAGCAGCAAATTGGGAAACAATCTTTATAAAAACCTCTGACAAAGGTTTAATTACTCAAATTTACAATGAACTAAATCAATTGTACAAAAAATCAAGCCATTCTCCAATTGATAAATGGGCAAGGGACATGAACAGGCAGTTCTCAGCCAAATAAATCAAAACTATTAATAAGCAAATGAAAAAGTGCTCTACATCTCTTATAATCAGAGAGATGCCAATCAAAACAACTCTGAGGTATCACCTCACACCTAGCAGATTGGCCAACATGACAGCTGTGGAAAGTAAGGAATGCTGGAGGGGATGTGGCAAAGTGGGGACACTAATTCATTGCTGGTGGAGTTCTGAATTGATCCAACCATTCTGGAGGGCAATTTGGAACTATGCCCAAAAGGCAATAAAAGACCATCTGCCCTTTGATCCAGCCATAGCACTGCTGGGTTTGTGTCCCAAAGAGATAATAAGGAAAAAAACTTGTACAAGAACTTGTACATAGCTGCGCTCTTTGTGGTGGCCAAAAATTGGAAAATGAGGGGATGCCCTTCAATTGGAGAATGGCTGAACAAATTGTGGTATATGTTGGTGATGGAATACTATTGTGCTCAAAGGAATAATAAAGTGGAGGAATTCCATGGAGACTGGAACAACCTCCAGGAAGTGATGCAGAGTAAGAGGAGCAGAACCAGGAAAACATTGTACACAGAGACTGATACACTGTGGTACAATCCAATGTAATGGAATTCCCCATTAGTGTCAATGCAATGTCCTTGAACAATCTGCAGAGATCTAGGAGAAAAAACACTATCCACAAGCAGAGGAGAAACTGTGGGAGTAAAAACACAGAGGAAAAGCAACTGCTTGACTACAGGGGTTGAGGGGACATGTCTGAGGAGAGACTCTAAATGAACACTCTAATGCAACTACCAACAACATGGAAATGGGTTCGAATCAAGAACACATGTGATACCCAGTGGAATTGCACATCGGCTGGGGGAGAGGTGGGGGGAGGAAGAAAAGAAAATGATCTTTGTCTCCAATGAATAATGTTTGGAAATGACCAAATAAAATAATGTTTAAAAAATACATGATATTTCACAAGAAATAAATTATTCAACTTTCAAAAAAAAAAAACCTTTTTTATCATTTCATGGACTCCTGGTTAAGAAATCCTGCATGAACAATATTTCTAATATTGGTCAATGCAAAAATATTTTTTAATTTTAAAAAGAGGTTATTATAACATATTAATAAACTATATGTTAATATCAGATTAGATATATGCCAGGAATGCAGGGTTGGTTCACATTAGGAAACATGAGCTTTCACTTTATCTTGCCAAGAATCAGGCAACCATTTCAATTTCTAGCTATTTCCAAATTGTATCACCTTCACTCTGTCCCTTATCATCATCATCCTCACCTTACTACCAGAAACTTGGGCTCTTTCTCCTGAAACTATGCTGGTCTATGATTGGCAACTTTTCATCTTCTCTCTCCTGGAACCAGGCCTAAGTGTCATAATGCAAGTCCTTTCAAACCATATCACAATGTGTATTTCCCAGCTTCTAGATCACCTTCATGGTTTGACTTCTATTTAAATGTCAGCTCTTGGTGAAAAAAAAAAATGGCAGCTCCACTATACAGGGATCCTTTTCCTACTAGTGAATTCCTTTTGAGTCCACCAATTCATAGACAAGGCTAAGCAGAAAGTGCTTCCTTTACCTCTAGGCTGTGTTTCTGACTCTCTGGTCTTCACTCTCATGACCCTAAATAAAGATACCTTCAACCCAACTTTATCTGTTTTCTACCCCCTTTAAAATGCATGCTCCTTTAGCACAGGGATGGTCTTTCTAATTCATTTATATCCCTAGTACTTCTCACGGTACTTGAAACATAGTAGATAATAAGTGGACACATATTGTCAGCCTGCTTTTTTTGTCTTTAAATCCCAGGGATTAACTTCTGTCTTATAATAAGCACTTAGTAAATGCTATATTAACTTAAAAAACAGTTTTTAAAAACACATGATTATGCAAATAGATGAAGGAGTTTGGAAAATTTTTTTATAAAAGACAACACCAATTTCTGTTTAAAATAAGATTCTAAGAAGCAAAAGAATAGGTCTTCCCTTTATACTATAAATATCTATTCAAAATAAAGAGTAGAAGAATAGGAAATGGGGGAAAAAAGAATGAGGTAGATTTTTTGGACATCACTGATGTGAGAATTTTTCAAATATGTTTATTATAATTTGTTCATATTTATAACCAATCATGTGTATTGTGTTTTCACCGTTACTTATTATATTACATTATCAATAAAAATAAGTTTTAACTCAAAAAATAAAGTAATATTCACTATTATAATGATTAAGTATTCTAAAGACATTAAAATATTCTATTTAACAAAAATAAAGAAATGACATTATATGTAAAGGAAAAATATTGGAACCTTTTCTAATGAGATCAAGAGTAAAACAAGAATACCCATGATCACTTTTATTTGATATAATTTTAGAAATACTAGCTATTGCATATATATATAGGTATATATATATATATATAAAATAATTTGAAAGGATACATCTAAGGGCAAACAAAATTATGATTTTTGCACATAAGATATATTTACTTTGACAATCTAGAAATTAAACTAAAATTAGTTGAAACAAAAAGTTTGACAAAATAACAGAATATAGAATAAAATCACATAACCTATCAGCTTCTCTGTATAATAACACAACTCATCAAGAAGAGACAGAGAAATTACATTCAAAATAAGGTTAGAACGTACAAAACATTGAGGCCAACTATCTAAAAATCATAATCATCAAAATGATTTAAATTGACTTTTAAAAAAGAACAACTGATCAATGACATATACTAAATATACAACATACATAAGCAGGTGAATATAGTGGTATCATCTTTGCTAAACCCAAAGAGCTTACCTATTCAAATAAGGTCTTACTAGTCAACAGAACTATTTGGGGGAAAATGGAAACTAGGCTGATAAAAAATAAATTGTAGACCAATATCACTCACTATATCTCACAATATACTGAAAATAGATACATGATCTAGTTATAAAAAGGTCATATCATAAATAAATTAGAGAAGATATAAAAGAGGATCTATTTTATGGTTTTGGATATGGAATTAGTTTATGATCAAGTAAGGGATAGAAAAGATGACAGAAAGCAAACTGGATCATTTTCATTATGGTAAAATTGAAAATACTTTGATCAAACAATATCAAAGCAAGCAAAATTAGTAGAAATTATAACAGTAAAAATACATGAAGACTGTTTCTCTGATAAAGGTCTCATTCAAGATATGAGAAATAATAAAATATGTTGGAATAAAAGCCATTCATCATTAGATAAATATTCAAATGGAAGAATGTCAAACTATCAATAATAGCTTTGTGGGAAAAAAGGCTATGAATTATTACTAGAGAAAGGCAAATTAAAAGAAATCTGAGATACTATCTCACATGCAAAATCGGCAAAGATAACAACAAAAAGAAAATAATAATTGCTGGAAAGGCTGTGAGAAATAAAACATATTCTTTGACCCAGTGGTTCAACTACTAGACATACCACAAAGAGATCAAAGAACATTAATGGAGTCCAGAGTTCAAATCTCATTTTTACAATGCCCAATAGATTTGGATCCATCATCTTACTTTCACCCTATGTGTATCTACCTTCCTCGTGTGTTTCTTGCAGACAGCATATGGTAAGGTTTGGGATTCTAATCCACTCTGCTATTCGCTTGCATTTTATTGGTGAGTTCATTCCATTCACATTCAGAGTTATGATTACTAGCTGTGTATTTCCCAGCATTTTGATTTCTACTCCTGGTCCTGCGTTTTCTTCTTTCACTATTTCCTTCTACACCAATGTTTGTTTATAATCAGTCCTCCTAGTTCCCACCCTTATTTTACTTCCCTTTCTACCCCCCTCCCTTCATATTCCCCCCTTTCTTTTCCCCTGTAGTCTTTTTAAAATTGCCCCCACCCTCTCCCTCCCTTGTACTGCTTCCTTCCCCACCAGTCCATTTGTTACCCTTCTACTCCCCTATGGGGCACAAATCTATTCTCTGCCCCAGAGGATTGGATTGTTCTTCCCTCTTTGGGTCAGTTTCAAAGCATATAAGAGTTGAGTATTTCCTATCTCCAACCTCTTTACCCTTCCAGTGTATCAATGTTCTCCCATCTCCCGCCATAAACATTTTTGTGACATTTAAATTTATACCCATTTGTTTCTTTTCCCATTTCTTTTAGTATTAACCTCTTTTTTTAGCTCTGTATATATATATATATATATATATATATATAGATGTATGTATGTATGTATGTATATATACACACACATATATGTATTTATGCATGCATATATCTATATACCTATTTATGTCTTGTCTTTTCATCCTATACAGTTTGTCACTGTTTTCTCTAAGTGTAATTCTTCTAGCTGCCCAGGTGATAGCAATAGTTTTTTAGAGTTACCAATGACCTCTTTTTTTATAGGGTTACATATCATTTTAACTTATTGAGCCTCTTAAAAAAATGATGTTGTTGTTTTGTTTTGTTTTTCTTTTCCCCCTCTTTTTTAATTACCTTTTGATGATTCTCTTGAATTCTGTGCTTAGACATCAAATTTTCTGTTCAGGTCTGGTCTTTTCTTTACAAATGCTTAGAATTCTTCTATTGTGTTGAATGATCATACCTTCCCCTGCAAGAATATATTCAGTTTTGATGAGCATTTGATTCTTGGTTGTAGACCTAGTTCCCTTGCTTTCCAGAATATCATATTCCATGCCTTTCGGACCTTCAGTGTGGATGCACCCAGATCCTGTGTTATCCTCACTGTGTTTCCGTGGTATCTCAATGGCTTCTTCTTGACAGCTTATAATATATTTTTTTTGGTCTGATAGTTTTTTAATTTGGCTATAACATTCCTTGGTGTTGTCAGTTGGGGATTAAATACAGGGGGTGATCTGTGGATTCTTTCAATCTCCAATTTCCTCTCTTGTTCTAGCATATTAGGGCAGTTTTCCTGAAAAATTTCCTGTAGTATTATGTCCAGGCTTTTTCTTTTGTCCTGGTCTTCTGGTAGACCAATGATTCTTAAATTGTCTCTTCTTGAAAGATTTTCTAAATCGTCTGTTTTGTGAATGAGATGCTTCATATTTTCCTCAATTTTTTCATTCTTTTTGTTTTGTTTTATAGTGTCCTGCTGCCTTGTGAGGTCACTTAATTCCTGTTGTTGTATTCTGGTTCTTAAAGACTGGATTTCATCCCTGGCCTTTTGGTCATCCTTTTCCTTCTGATCTGATTTTCTTTGAAGGTCATCTTTCATCCTCTTTACCTCATCTTTCATTTCCTTTGCCTCATTTTCCACCTGGTTGATTTTGGCTTTCAAGATGCTATTTTCTTATTTTAGTTCAAGTGCCTCTGTTTCCAGATGACTTATCTTAATTTTTAAGTTCTTTACCCCATTGTCTTCAGCCTCTCTTAATTGTGTTTTGAGTTCTTCCACAGCCTGTATCCAATTCGCTGGGATTTCTGATTTATCGTTTGCTGATCTCTCCCCCTCTGTTCCATTTGCTGAGTAGAAGCTGTCTATTGTAGTTTCTTTCTTTTTTTCTGTTGTTTACTCATATTCACCCCTTCTTTACTCTCCATATTTGTCTGTACTCTTGCTCCTCTCATTTTTTTGGTTTGGGAGGCTTCTGTCATTCTCCCCTCTTGGAGCTTTAACAGGAGATCTCTTGGTGTAGTCTCTGGTGGGGGGTTGTTGGGGTTTGAGCTTCCCTGTCCTCTGGAGGCTTTTGATTGGATTAAAGTCCAGCAGTCAATGAGGATGTGTGTGGAGCCTGGGCTTCCCTGAGTTCTGGAGATTTTTGATGGGATATCAGAGATATTTCACATTTAGTAAAGTCATGGATTTTTTGTTTAAGTATTTTTATTTTTTTAATTGTGGGTTGGTTGGTTTGTTTGCATTTTTCCCATTTTAAGAACTGGAAGCAGAAGAGGAAAAACAATGATAGTGGTCTCAAGGGAAAAAAAGGAAAAGAAAAGGGAATCATTGTAACATTTTTTAGTGAAAAGAAGGGAACAAATGGTTAAGAAGGAGATACAGACAAGCAGGAGAGTTTTGAACCTAACATGTGGAATGTGTTCTCTAATTGTGAAAAGAAATGAAAGCCATCTGTATTAACAGATGCAGGATTTCATAAGTAATCATCTTTTTTTGTTCTTATGGAAATGCTCATATTTGGCAATGTTTGGCAAATTAATACTATCAATAAAGCATTTTCCTGACATTCAGGGAAGCTAACAAGCTTATATATATAGTTTGCCTTTTTTCCTAAAGATATTCCTAAAGCTATTTTGATATTCAAAAACTTCATGAAATGCTACATTCACTGGTACATTCTTCAATACTGAGGAGAAATACTCTGAAATGAAATTTACCAGTTGGAAAAATAATTTGATGAAAAAATTCTGCCTTATTAGCTCCATTTATTCACCACAAATGTGTAGAGATCACTCTTGCCACACCTCAGTCTATCAAATGTTAAAAATTATCTATGTAATTTTTTAAAACACTGATTACCTTAGATATTTATTCCCTCTTGGTAGCAGTGAATGTTTTCTCTCCTCCTTTGTGATGTCAATTACAACACATTGTAAAATGTCACTAATATAAAGTTTTCTTCAAAGAAAAATAACTTTAGGACAACTTGGCATTAAAAAAAATTGTATAGCTTTCAAAATTCCATTTTTTAAGTAATTACATAGGCAAATTGACAGACCATCAGAAAGGTAGATGATAGATGGCAGATAAATTAATCAGCAAATCAATAATTAAATAAATATCTAAATTTTAAAAACCCAGCTTTTTATTCATATTCATCCAATTAGATGAGTACAAATATTGCTAGGGTTACCAGCTGTCTATAGCAGTAGCACTTCTAGAGGCCAGACAAATTATAAATTACAGTTCTAAACAATGAGGCATTTGCCTCATCAAATGGAACTGGGTAGAGTTGACCCTTCTCCCATTTTCCTAAGCAAGGAGAAGTAAAGGAGCTATACTCAATAAATGACCAAGCCTCTTCCCACTCTTCACAATCATTACTTCTCAATAATATTAGAGATAGTAACTAAAAACTTTTTTACCTTGTTCTTGACCTAAAACTTTCTTCATTATAAGCAAAAATGTTAAAATAAATAAAGGATCTGTGGCCAACATAGGGTAATCTCTCCCTCTTTGCCTTCCTCTATCCATCTACTAAGTAGACCACAACTACTGATTTAGGAAGTATATGAGACCCCTTGAAGCTGAATGACTTGCCCTAGATCTTAGAGCTAGCAAGTATCATAAAGTGGGTGTAAACCCAAAATTTCCTGATTTTAAACTAGTACTCCATCTACTTACTACACTATATTGCTTCTAAGGTTTGTTTATTTCTTTCATTTAAAAAAATAAATTCTTCTAGTTCACCACAAGCAAGGTCTCAATCCTCTTTTATACTCAAAAAAGAAAATATATTTAGGGTGTCTCTATAAATGACTAATACTACCTCCATAATTGGATGGACTGAGACTTCACTGCAAAAGTTTAAATTGTGTTTCAGGGCTTAATAACCATTCATGGGTTCTGTACCCTGCCAGCTAGCACAATTACTGGCCCTTTGGTTTGATTTCTGCATTGTGGTGACAAGCTGTTTCCTAAGGACAGAGTTGAAACCGTTCACTTGTTTTATGTAAACAACATAACAGACCTGAGATGGTATCAACTTTCAGTAACTGCTACACTGACCTTGATTCAGACCAATGACCCAGAGGTGCAAGGCTCTGTGTCCAATTACAATTTTAACCCAGTTCCAGTACTTTATTGGTATAACAATCTTTATAAGTGTTGCCAAAGTAAATGTATTAAGGGCTGTGTGGATAAAGAAGCAATTTTCAAGGTGACAGTGGGATTTCCTGCTGTGGTTCCTCATTTTCCTTGTCTCTTCCCTCCTAGATTCAGCACAAAGTGGCAGCTATTGTCTAAACAAATGACCTAGTTGACTCTTGTTTTCTTCCCAAGTGGAGATTATCAACAAACTTTAGTCTTCATGAAGAACATCTAAGGTTAGGTCCCCAGAAGCCAGATTTGTTCAAATGCTTAGCAAAATACATGTTAGAAAGATATATCACAGCATATATAGAATACCATCCTATATTTTAATGTTATACATCCTTACAGCTACAATAATAATTATTATTATTTATATTTTTATAATGTTTTAAGTTTTAGAAAGTACTTTCCTCAAAAACTCTGTTAGAAAACCATTATATAAATTATTATTGCTTTTTGAGGAAACGGAGACTTAGGGATTGAATGATTTATACAAGGTCATAACATCTGATTTAGGATCTAAATGGATTTCTTGGCTCTAAGTTTACAGTATGCCATGTTATTTCTATGGGTACCTTATCTGAAGAAAAATAGATATTCATCCTTCTATATGTATCAAAGGAACCACTTCTCATCAATTGGGGGAGGAAGACTAAAGCACCTTGGCCCATTAAAGGCAACAGCTTAGGAGTTCATTTGTTAGATCAAGTTCTTGCTGAGTTCCCTGATCTCTAAAGAGAAGGATTAGATTCTTTCTTATTTCCCTTCGCTCTTGAAATCCATATATTAAAGTCCTAGGGAAAATTAAGGGAAGTTGAGGTATGGTTAATATATAGTGTCTTCTGCAAAGGAAATCAATCAATAATATAAATTGGAATTAGAATAACTATTTCCTGCACACAAAAGAAAGGTTTAAAATATCTTTTTAAAAACTTGAGATCTCAATGGCAGGCTTAAAACATGAGACATTAACCCATAGTTCCTAATACAATCCTGGAAAATGTATCTAGAACATCAAATTAATGATAGAAAATTTAATGTAGAATATCAAATCATGGATTATCTTTGTGGGACTGTTGAACAATCAAATCACTTATATCTACCCTCTCTAATTTCTGTGGGTCTTTGTCTTGGTTGTCAAGGGCATGGCTTGACCTCATTCATCCATTGATTATTACCTTATCCAGGAGACAACTGTACAAATTCCTATTGCTGGCATTAAGCTTTGACTGAGATATGTAGGAATTCCTCACTTCTCAAGCTCACAAAGTTGCCTCTAAGGTAAGAACATACAAGTCAGGTTTGATTCTTGGTTATGGTGCTCAGGGGAAAATGTAAGAAAAATAATCAACCAAAGACTCAAGGTCTAGACTAGGACTTGCCTACATATCACATGTAGAAGTAAAATTGTGCAGAGAAAATCCTTCCCTTCTTTAGGGGAATTCTAAGAGTCTCCAAATACTTTATGAATATTTTTTAAAAAAGGAAAGTGACAGAGGTCAGAGATATTTCTTTATGAACCCACTAAGTGGACTATTCTTCTTAGCTCAGTGACTAGTTCTCTTCATCTCAGGTCCTTTACCCTACTGCCATCATGAGGACCAAGGGATTTCTACATCATCCCAAAATTCTTTAGCATTAAATATATGTGGCCAGGAGAGGTCAGCTCAGCACTATGAATACTCTAGAGGATATCCCATTCCCCAAGGCCATCTCCATATATATCCCATAAAATGTATTCTAATCCATCCCCATTTATTAGCTTGTGACCCCAGGAAAGTCACTTAGCCTTTCTGTGACTCAGGTTCCTCAACTGTAAAATGTTCAAGTATCCATCTAGATGACCTCTAAAAGTCTCTTCTAGCTCCAATTCTATAATAGTAAGAGCTAATAAGAGCCAGAACTAAGATAGTGACTGTGTTGCTGAATGTGAGAGATGTAAGTGGAAAAAAAAAAGAAGAAATGGCAATTGATTTGGATATGTGTTATGCAGGAAACTGAAGAGTTGAAAAAAATCATTGAGATTACAAATCTTGGAGACTATAAGAATGGCGGTGCTTTTGACAGAAATAAGGAGGCTTGTATGAGGGGTATTTGGAGGGGGTAAGATGCTAAGTTTTGTTTTAGATATGCTATTTGGAAATGTCTCCCCATCAATGACTGAACAAATTGTGGTACCTGATGGTGATGGAATACTATTGTGCTGAAAGGAATGATGAACTAGAGGATTTGTATGTGAACTGGAAAAACCTCCAGGAATTTATACACAGCAAAATTAGCAGAACCAGGAGAATGTTGTACACAGGAACTGAAACTTTGTAGCACAATCTAATATAATGGACTTTTCTACTAACAGCAGTGCAATGATCCAGGACAATCCAGAGGAACTTATGAGAAAGAACGCTATTCACATCCAGAGAAAGAACTAAAATGCAGAAGAAAAACATATGGTCAATCATGTAGTTCGATGGGGATATGATTGGAGTGTTAGCATTAAAGGATCACTCTATTGCAAATATGAATAACATAGAAATAGGTTTTGAACAATGACACTTGTATAAATCAGTGGAATTACTTGTCTACTCTGGGATGGGGAAGGGAAGATAGATGGGAAAAATCATGAATCATGTAAGCATGGAAAAATATTCTAAATATTTTTTTCCTTTTAAACATTTTATTTGGTCATTTTCAAACATTATTCATTAGAAACAAAGATCATTTTATTTTCCTCCCACCACCCCTCCCAAAAGCATTTCATGATTCCTCTGGGTATCACATGTGTCCTCGATCTGAACTCATTTCCATGTTGTTGGTATTTGCATTAGGGTGTTCATTTAGAGTCTCTCCTCAATCATATCCCCTCCACCCCTGTAGTCAAGCTATTGGCTTTCCTTGGTGTTTTTACTCTCACCGTTTGTCCTCTGCTTGTGGGTACTGTTTTTTGGGTTTTTTTTTTTCAGCTAGATCCCTGCAGATTGTTCAGGGACATTGCATTGACACTAATGGAAAAGTCCATTACGTTCGATTGTACCACAGTGTATCAGTCTCTGTGTACAATGTTCTCCTGGTTCTGCTCCTTTAGCTCGGCATCACTTCCTGGAGGTTGTTCCAGTCTCCATGGAATTCCTCCACTTTATTATTCCTTTGAGCACAATAGTATTCCATCACCAACATATACCACAATTTGTTCAGCCATTCCCCAATTGAAGGACATCCCCTCATTTTCCAAATTTTTGCCACCACAAAGAGCGCAGCTATGAATATTCTTGTACAAGTCTTTTTCCTTATTATCTCTTTGGGGTACAAACCCAGCAGTGCTATGGCTGGATCAAAGAGCAGGCAGTCTTTTATCACCCTTTGGGCATAGTTCCAAATTGCCCTCCAGAATGGTTGGATCAATTCAAAACTCCACCAGCAATGGATTAATGTCCTGACTTTGCCACATCCCCTCCAGCATTCATCACTTTCTAAATAATTTTAAGAGCTCAAAAAGAAATGAATTATCTCCCCATCATCTCATTTGAAATATCAAATAAGCAGCTGGTGATGCAAAACCAGAAGCTCAGGAAAATAATAGGGTAGAATGTATAGAACTTAAATTTATTTGAATAGAGATAATAATCAAACCTATGGAAGCTGATGAGGTTACCCAAGACAGAATGAAGAAAGAGAAAAGAGCCCAGAACTGGTTATTAAGCTACTCGGAGAAAGTTGGTAATAGTCACAAAATGACAATAATATAAGTTGCCTTTAGATCACTGCTTGGAATATACTATAGGTCTAAAAATATTATGTAGGAGGCAAACAAATTCTAAAGGAAAAATCAACATTATGATTTTGAGCCTTTCCTATGCCCTTTCTTTGTCTCTAAATGTATATGTGTTTATATACATACCAATACAGTCATATATACTATATATAGCTAAACATATATGATATGCAGAAATAGATTATGTAGATATATATTTTATTCTTATTCTTATTATTTATTCTTACTTGTACATATCCATATACTTTTTAAGGGAAGACAGAGCACACAGTTGATTGATTTCCTTCATATATGTAGCATACACACTGATAACCATATGGGAAATTCTGTAATAGTTTATGTGAGCCAAAAGGAGTTTCAGATAAAAAGTGGAATGTTTTTAATATTTTAACATACCTCAACATTTAGCTCAATTAATTTCATATAAAAAGATTCTTGGTATTTGACAAATGGATGAAGAAATGAGACAAATGAAGGAATGAATGAATGGCATTGCCAATTTCTCTTGCTTAGCTCAAATCCATACAGTAGAAAATTTTACTATTTAGAATGCATCTAAGATAAAGAATAAAAAGGAAAACCCCAATGACCCGCTTTGTTATTAGTGCCATCTACTCCTTGTGTGTGGCATATGTATCTGATAATCTGAAATAACAGGGAGACAAAAGGAAAAAAAAAACCTAACAGCAAATGTGATGGCCTGGGATATGACAGAAAACCTTGTATGATGGCAGGAGTCCTAGATCTGGTATCAAAAGATCTCAGTTCAAATCCAAGTCAGGATTTCCCTGAAGAAGTTACTTCTCTTCTCTGGGCCTCTATTTTCTTATCTATATAATGAAGTGGTGTGGGAATATATGAACTAAGTAAATTCAGGTGTTTTTCTACTCTAAATCAGTGATCCTACACAAGAATGGGCTGAAATCACATTAAGACTTTAGAAAGGAAGAAATGTACTTCTGCTGGTGTGAAGTCAACTTTAGGGGCTCATTATCCAATCCAGAAGGAGTAGAATATTTTCTTTCTTTTCTTTCTTTCTTACTATTTCCAAAATACCAACAGCATACCATTGTTTATAAATTAAACTCTTCAAATGTTTAAAAAACCTTCAACAGACTTAGGTCACATCTACACAAAATACGTTTCATTTTGAGAGGCTGTAAGGTATTATAGATGGGATGAGGAGGTTGAGGAGGGGTAACAACATTCAGAGTTGTTTTGAAAATTAGTTCTTCAAATAGAAATAATTTAATAACTGGCTACTTGATTTAAAAACATTTAAATAGATCTTATCTATTTTTGTTCTCTTAAAGTATACAGAAAAATCACTAGAAAACACTTCATAAAGTCTCCTAGGAAGGCTATAATGATTCCAACACATTTGTTTGTTTCTCAAAACTACTGTTATTTTTCAGTCATATCTGACTCTGGAATGGTTTGCAGTTTCTTCTCTAGTCACTTTACAGATGATGAAACTAAGGCAAACAGGGTTGAGTGACTTGTCCAGAGTAACTCAGCTAGCAAGTGTCTGAGGCAAGATTTGAACTCAGAAAGATGAGTCTTTCTAACTCCAGATCCAGCACTCTATCCACTGGGCCACATAGATGTCCAAAAAGCTTATTGTCCTTTTCTATTAAGAGCTTGAACTGCACTAAGACTTTTGGCATACCCTACATTGTTTTTGTTTATTTATTTGATGATGGTGGTAGTGGTGGCATTGCTATTGTTTGAGAGGAAGAGGTTGTTGGTGTTTACACGTTTTTTGTTTATTTTGTTGTTTCTGTATTAGTTTGAGGTTTTTTGAAAAGAAGATGGATTCTTTGGTAACTGAATCCATTCAAGTGGAAGTGACAGATTCTTTTTTCCCCCAGTTGCAATGGATATTATAATTAGACAATTCTTAGAGATCATCCACCCCACCTACTCAGTAGAAACCCCTGCCCAAAACAGTAAGCAACTTGCCAAAGGTTACACCAGCTCCGAGGGGTGGAGCAAGAATTGAAACCCAGCTCTACTGACACCAAATCCAGTAATGAGTTGCCATTTATGGTATTTATCTTCTAACTGGATTACTTCAGCAGGGTGTTGGGCACTTGCCCAGTGACTTAAGGAATGATAGTTTTCAAGGGTTTTGCCTCTCAAACTGATCTACTGGCCCAGCATCTTATGAATTTGTAAACCACCTCTGTGGAGAAAGTCAAATCTTACTTTCATGTATTTTATGTTTTACCCCAAACTCATAGCCCTCTGTCACCAGCAGATACAATTAGCTTCTTCATCCCAGAGAACAGTAAAGACCTGATCCTCTCCTTATTCATGAAGGTTCAGCTCTTTTATGCCAACATGGGGAACTTCCCCTCTATCTGCCAAGCTTTGATTCCACTATACTTTTGAAAGCCCTCTTTCCTGCTTCTTTATACTAACATTAAAGGAATTTCTAAATCTTCTGCTTATGGTACCATTCAAATGCTATTTCTCTTTCAAACCCCTGGTGGGGCATTTCCCTTTCATTTTCAACTTTCTTCATTTCTGCGTCTCTTTTTTGCACCTAACACCTTTCTCTTCATAACTTGAACTCAAAAGACCTCCACTAGAGACAGAATTGGGGGTGGGGAGTTCCATGTCAATTAAGATAATTGATGCCAGGCAGAATCTATTTCTTAATTATGACCATGAAGAGTCAAAATAAATAAGTACCCAAACTCCTACTCTAATGGCAGTTAAAGGGGCTGGGAGGAAGCTTTAAAGCTGAATTATCCCTAGAGAGTAAGAAAAGGAAGCACTGTGAGGAGAAAACTGCTTGGAGACATGATTTTTCTGGAGCACTGGTATTTATTGCTCATATGCTCAAGTCAAACAAATTCACAAGAAAGCAGTAACAAACTGGGTTGAAAGAACAACATACAAAGTTCACATCTATTTCCTAGCAGTGAAAGTGTGTATTATCCATAGGCAATGATGCAGTTCCATTAAAACCTGAGAAAATATTGCAGGATCCAGTGACTCTTGTATGGAACTACTCTATTTGGAGAATGAGAGAAATGACCATTTCCTCTCATTTTCTCCCTCTGCTTAAGGTTCTGTGAGCTGACAATAACTGCCAGTGCTTACTAATTGAGCCTTAAGATGGAAAGCTACTATCTCCAATTCTTTGCTTGCAAATCATTGTTTGTCAAGTGAACTTGTTCTTCATAAAGAAACAATGTGCCAAGGACATGTCATCTATCTGAAATGCACCCCTTTTGCAGATTTGCAAAAGCAACCTCCTCTGTTGAATAAGTACCCAGAAGGTAAATTGAACTCATTCGGACATGGGAAGAAAAGAAAGCAAGCTTCACTTTTACAAAGACACTCCAATTTGTAAGGGGAATTTTTCTTTCTTTTATAACTAAAGGGGTGTGGGGGGAACAGTCCATAGACAAATGTTTGCCTTTTTAACAATAAACTATTTAGTAAATGGTGTTCCTTGACTTCTCAACTTTATGGCCAAATCATTAGTTAGTAATTTTGTAGGCCAATTATTAAAGTTTCTTCCTCTCCCCTCAAAACTTTTTTTCTTCTCACACAGTGCTTCCTCTGTCCTGTTAGGTCTTGGACTATAGCAACAGTAACTTACAAGTAGCATCTGTAGTAGAAGGGTTGGGGGAGTCGGGAAGAGAGAGGTTCAATGAAGAGGAGCAATGT
The DNA here is from genome assembly GCF_027887165.1 of Monodelphis domestica. Lineage (NCBI taxonomy): Eukaryota > Metazoa > Chordata > Mammalia > Didelphimorphia > Didelphidae > Monodelphis > Monodelphis domestica. Next base: position 213,328,991 of record NC_077234.1, read on the forward strand.
GGCCCCGTGAGGAGGGCTGGAAATAAGAGTAGCATAGGGAACTCATGATGGTCCTCTTTTTTCCATTCTTTTCATTGGAGCTTACTGTACTTTGGTGTAGAAACAGCCACATAGAAGGTCTTCTGACTGAAGCTGGTCTTGAACCATGCCTCTGTCTTCACCCTTCCCCCAATAAATATGTCTTACTCCCTTTTCTTCTCAGTTCATGTGCTCAAGGAGTAATTTAATTTCTCAAATTTGCTTTCTTTTTTGGAGTTTTGAAAATGGACTTTCCCCTTCATATTCGATTGTTAGACTAGTTTAAATAAACAATGGATATTTTTCATTCAGTACTGGCTACTTTTATAATCAAATGCAACAAAACATAAATCTCTCTCTCTCACACACCCCCCAGTATCTGTTTTCTTTCTGTAATCATTTCTCTCTTTCTTCCTTCTATATTTTCCAGTCTGTCTTTATTTCTATGTATTTCTCTCTGTGTTGCTCTCTCTTTTTTCTGTTTTTCTCTCTATACCTTTGTCTCTATCTCTATCTCTGTCTCTATCTCTCTCTTTCTCTTTCTCTTTTTCTACCTGTCTCTTCTCACACTTTAAAAACACTATGGAAGCTTTTAGGAAGACTATACCTAAATATTATTTCTTCTCACTCCCATTACTATTACACACACACACACACACACACACACACACACACACCTTCAGAGTGGGTAATGGAAAAATCCTGGCCAACTATCTTATCAATGAAGAGGTAGAAAGCAATTTCCATTCAGGATTATTGTTGTATAACTTTGAAGAGGAACCTTGTCCCCAACTGGGCAGATTAGTTTAATCTAGAAGAATGGGGGAAAAATAGAAATGCATATTTGCTACCAATATACTCCTTTCTACAGAATTTAAAAAGAAAAAGAAAATCACATATACTTTTCTTTGATTATAGAGATAAACTTAGGAACCCAGGAATAAAAATACTGGTTCTTCAATGCACAGTAAATCAGTTAAATTAAATAAAGCCTTCTCTATTTTCTCTTTCATTTAACGGATATGTATGATCTTATACTAATAAATGCAAATACCCCAAGTGTGTTTGCCATCTTTAATTCATAATATTATTTGTGACTAACATTGATTCGCAGTACAAAAGGAAATTAAACATCCAATTTATCTGATAAAGAAAAGTCTATAGCTAATTACAGTAAGTATGCTTTCATTTCCTATTTTGTAAAGCACAGTCAAGTTCAACTGTAGATATAATCTCCTACAATGATTTGATTACTTAAATTTTCTGACACATTTACTTAACAATAATATTTCATTTAAGATATGTAAAATTTCTGTCAGTTTAAATGTTTCTCACCTATGAATTCTGACAAACCCAGTGCTTAAACTACTCCCATCAGAATTTATACCTTGCTAATATTTTGTGTACCTAATACACAATCAGGCCGCTAGGGTACTCCAGGTGTGTCTGAACTTAGAGAATATGTGCATCCCTGAGAGATGAGATGGAGGAATTTAAAATGAATCTTTGTGTCAAGCCCTTTTTTTTTTCCCATGGACTTTTGTGCTAAAATAGGAGCTATGTTATTCTGAGAAAAGTTTTAGCCTTAAGCTGTAATAAAATTATGTTTAAGATCATAGGAAATCTTTTAAAAATCAATTTCTCAAGAAAAAAGTATTCTTTTCTGGTAAATTATTAATGTAGTAATACAAAATATGAATTAATTATTTATCTAGGATTCTTTTTAAATTTGTCATAATACCTTATATTATATATATAAATAAGAATCAGTCCAGTTTAAATAAATAGAACATTTCTAGACTGAAGTGACCCAGTTTCTATCATAGAAACATATATTTAAGATAGAAATAGACCTAAGAGTTCATCAAATCTCCTCATTCTGTTGAAGAAGATAGAGGCTCAGAGAGGTTAAATTACTTGTTTGATGCCGCACAGAGTAACTGACAGAACTGAAGTGTAAGTGCAGGTCCTTTGATTCCAAATTTCCTGTCCTTTCCACTAGCATTATCATTTTGTTTTTAAAACTGAAAGGGGTTCTTAGAGGACATCTAGAAGGCTCTGGTTTAGGTTTTCTAGTGTCTACATTGAACATAAAAGAATGGGCCTGGACAACAGAGGTAGCATTGATTTGTAGAAGCACGGTTCAGATAGTTACTACCAAGGTGCTCTTGGGAAAGTAATTTAACCACTTGAGCTTAACTTTCCTCCTCTGTAATAAATGGATAGTCATACATCTATCTACCTTGTAGAATTGTTGAAAGGGAAGTGCTTTACAGATCTTAAAACACTATACATGTAATATTATATATTATATGATTATATATCATATATATGATTATATATAATATATTTATTATGTAATTATAATTAAATAATATAATTATTATTATATTAATAAATATATAATATATTGTATATATTAAGGATTGATTTTGTTTTTCTTTTTAGAAATACATGGTGTCATAGGAGATTAAAAACTCGACTTGGAGTTGAGAATACCTAAATTAAAATCTTGTCTCTATTATGTATTATTAACCATGTAATGATGCTTAATCCATAACATCTCTGAGTCTCAATTTCCTCATTTTTTATATATGTAGTACTCATAAGATTCAATGAGATAATCTATGAGGGAAGATAGAGGAAGGGAGGAGAACTGAGGTTTGAGAAAACAGCACAAGAAAATCAGTGAATGGAGGAAATGTTATTAATAAAAACTACCCTCCAATTTTCCAACTTCTCTGAATATTCAAGTTCCTTAAGTACCATAGACCTGAAATTTGCTGATAAAACTCTATATCCTTATATGAAATGAACATTTTCAGATGGGCAGTTTTTTTTTAAAAGAAAGCAATACACTCAAACATTGCTTGTGGAATTGCAGTTTCGTAGAATCTTTTCAGAGAGCAATCTAGAAATATACAATAGGATTCAAAAATTATCATAACCTTTGAATAAATAATTACATTGTTATGAATAGACCCTAAGTGTTAATATGAAGGGAAAATGCATATAGTTACAATATTTACTATTTTAAAGAATGAAAAAAACTAAATGCCTAATAGTGAGTTAGTAACTAAGTAAAATATACTATATCAATGCAATAAAATGCAGAGCTATAATTATGAATAATGGTGCAAATTTAGAAAGAAATTCATGAAGTATTATAAACAAAAGAAAGTAGAATCAGAATATGGTGTGCATATTGATTATAATAATGTAAAAGTCAAAATATATTCACAAATATGAGAAATGACCAGAGAACCAAGGCAGCATAACTAGTGATTATAAACATGTTATGCCCATAAATTCATTTTTAGGTTTAAAAACATAGAAATATACATTTGATAGGCTTGTTCATTTAAAGTTATGGGAATAATTAATTACTTTAAAATTAGAAACAAAAAGATGTCAAATGCCTTATTCTTGGGAGAAAGTAGCTGAAGTTTGAGGATTTTTTTTTTGCTTTTTGGGGGGTAAGGTCATTTTGAGGAAGTGTTTAATCTAGATTGGAATGGCATTATACATACAGATAGCTTTCTCAGTCAGAAAGGGAGTATAACTGTTAGCACCATTATTTAATTTTTGTTTCTTAAATTTTGGAAACTTAATTTAGCAAAGAAGAGATTAACCTAGGCTAATGGTAAAGGAAACAAATATGTAAAAGACATGTTGCCAATAAGCACTTGATTTATTTCAGTGATTTGAGGACATAAAAAAATTAATCAAAAGAAAATATATGAACAAAAAGAATGGAACATTTACTAAAATCACATGAAATAATTGGTTAATTCATGGGAGATGTTATTAAAACACATTGGCAAGGCGATGCAGGCAGGCTGAAAAACAAATTTGAATATTATATGAATAATTTCTATACTGAATTTCTTTTTTTTAATTTTTATTTGGTCATTTCCAAACATTATTCATTGGAAACAAAGATCATTTTCTTTTCTTCTCTCCCCCCTCCCACCACCCCTCCCACACCTGAAGCGCAATTCCACTGGGTATCACATGTGTTCTTGATTCAAACCCATTTCTATGTTGTTGGTATTTGCATTAGAGTGTTCATTTAGAGTCTCTCCTCAGTCATATACTGAATTTCTTCATATGGAGTTTGAAAATATTGAGATAACGTTAAATTTAATAAACCAAAACAAAATTAATTGTAGAATTTTTGTTGAAAAATAAGTTGCACTTGGATTTTCAGGTCAAAGTACTTTTTAAGAACAAATCAAATTTAATCATTTCAATTTGAAGAAAAAAATCATATAAAAGTGTGAAGGTACTTATGAATTTTTACTAGACTGCTAGTTTTCTATTTCTCTCAAAATCTCTACCAAAGGAAAATTTTCCTGGCAGCTCAAACACATTAATTTAGAAGATTGCTGAAGGAGAATCTGGCTCATTACTATACTTTTCCTCTCTACTCAACTTCTCTGTGAGGTAGGTAAGTGCAAAGTTATGAGATTCTTGTTTGGGAAGTAAAGTTATAAGTAACTTAAATCATCCATACAGGAATGCTTCATTCAGGTCTGCTCACTCTTGGACTGTTGCATTTATGATCCTTGGTGGTTTTCAATAAAAATGTGGTGATTTTAATCATGCTAATAAAAAAGTTTTAGGGTAGCCTCAAAGTCTTGGGCAATATTCCCTCTCTCAATAAAGTACACCGAAACATTCAAGGCTGTGACAAGTAGTAGGCATACGAATTATGTCACTCTGTAACATAAACTGTGAACTAGATCAGGGGTGAAAAACTCACCACATCTTGTTTGTTAGGTTTGTGCCAGAATCACTTCCCTGGCATTTGGGCAAGTTAACCAAACTTAAATGTCCAGTTTGTTTCAGGTCTCCAGACATGGTTAAGGGCATGTCAGAATTCAGAAACTTAATGAAATGCTACATACACTGACACACTTCACTCTTCAGTGTGGAGCAAAAATACCCTGAAGTAAATTTTCCCAGTTTTGAATATAGTCAGATGAAAAAAATCTGCCCCAATTAGTTCCATTTTTTCTACCACATGTATGCAGGGAACATTGTTACCACACTTTGGTCTACAAATGCAAAAAATTATCCAAAAACTTTTTTTGACACTACTTACCTTAGAGATTTATTTCCCCTCAGGAACAGTCAATATTTGCTCTCCCTCTTTTTAATGTCAACACGACACATTGTAAAATGTCATATTTATATAAAGACTTCTTTAAAGAAAATCACTTGAGAGTTACTTGCCATTAAAAACAACTGTAGAGCTTTAAAATCATCTTCTCATTTTCAAAATATCTGGATAAGAGATAGAAATAGACAATAGATATATGACAAATATATGGATAGAGCATTTATTAGGTGCTGACTATATGCCAGGTACATTGGCATTCTGTATATATGAGGAGTAGAGGAACTTCTCTCTCTCACTTTGTCAGACTTATCACTAGGCCTTGGGCAACTTCAACAAGTCATTTCCCCCCCTCAATCTACAGTTCCCTATGATAATAAACTTGGTGTAGCCCAACTTTGAAAGCATTGTGATGATGCAAAATGGAATCTGATTTTTGAAATTTTTACTTCTCCCATTCCCTTTCATGAGTTTCATGTAAAAGAGCTGAGTTTGAAGGTGTGGAAGAAAGAATAAATGAGGAGGAGGAGGAAGGGGAGGAGGAGGAGGAGGAGGAGGAGGAGGAGGAGGAGGAGGAGGAGGAGGAGGAGGAGGAGGAGGAGGAGGAGGAGGAGAAGAAGAAGAAGAAGAAGAAGAAGAAGAAGAAGAAGAAGAAGAAGAAGAAGAAGAAGAAGAAGAAGAAGAAGAAGAAGAAGAAGAAGAAGAAGAAGAAGAAGAAGAAGAAGAAGAAGAAGAAGAAGAAAGTAGTAAAAGGAAGAGGAGGGAGAGAAAGAAAGAAAGAAAGAAAGAAAGAAAGAAAGAAAGAAAGAAAGAAAGAAAGAAAGAAAGAAAGAAAGAAAGAAAGAAAGAAAGAAAGAAAGAAAGAAAGAAAGAAAGAAAGAAAGAAAGAAAGAAAGAAAGAAAGAAAGAAAGAAAGAAAGAAAGAAAGAAAGAAAAAGAAAGAAAGAAAGAAAGAAAGGAGGGAGGGAGGGAGGGAGGGAGGGAGGGAGGGAGGGAGGGAGGGAGGGAGGGAGGAAGGAAGGAAGGAAGGAAGGAAGGAAGGAAGGAAGGAAGGAAGGAAGGAAGGAAGGAAGGAAGGAAGGAAGGAAGGAAGGAAGGAAGGAAGGAAGGAAGGAAGGAAGGAAGGAAGGAAGGAAGGAAGGAAAAAAAGTTGTTACCTCACTTTCTGGGAAATTGATCTGAACCTTAAGTTTTGAGTTTGATCTTTTTTTGAAGAGAAACAGAGATCTACTGCCACCTAATGGTACATATGGTTCATGGCAAATGTGCTTGAATTTAAATGTTGGAAAAGAAAGAAAGTCTGAGAATATATAATCCAACTACTGAAGCAAGAGCAGAACAGTATGAAATTGATGCCCTACAGATTGCCATCATATGCTCTAAAAATAACAGTAAAAGAAAAACCCACAAGAAATCCTCAAATTGTGTGTATGTTCTCTAAAACTTTTTACTTTATAAATGTTAGCCAATAAACATATTTCAGAGAGAAAATAAGCACATTTTATCTCTTCCTTCTGGGATTAAAGTGAAGGAAACAACATCTCAAACCTACGTATTAAGGAAAAGTCAAATTACAATTTAAAGGACATTTATATCAGTTATTAATAATAATATTGATATTGCTTACCAATAAACCAGATTATAAATAGATTTATAGTAAAGACACTTTATTTTACTAATTACATGTAATAACAATTTTCCATGTAGGTTTTATGAAGTTATATGATCCAAATTATGTCCCTCTTTCCATTCCTTCCCCCCTTCCAGAGATGGTAAGCAATTTGATCTGGGTTATACATGTATAATCATGCAAAATATATTTCCAAATCGTTTATTTTTGTAAGAGAATACTCATATACATCCAAAACCCCCAAATAAACTAAAGTGAAGAGCCTTATGCTTTGATCTTCATTCCAACTCTACAGTTCTTTTTTTGGAGGTGTATAGCATTCTACAAATATACTCTTAACATATTTTAATATATAAAAAGTTAAAGAAATGCTTTATTATCCTTGTTAACAATCACTGAATATTGAGTGGATACTTTCAGAAAGTAACTAGCTTATTTTCCATCTCTTCCAGACCATAATACATATTTCTATATAATAGCTACTTTTTGTTGCTTCCAAAGTTAACCCATTCATTATGTATGAAGAGCCAGAGTAAAATACCATTAACCCATTTTGTCTGTTTTATCAATCCATCTAAATTATTCCATAATTTACATAAGGACAAACCAATAAATACCTTACAATGCACCTGTCTGTTATATAACAATTTAGTTATCTCAAAGATTTAGATATTCTACTTTAATTAAGGAAACTTTTTTAACACTATGTGCAAGTCACTTTGCTAGGAAATGCTCATAGAAAAACATAATTGCCTACCTTCAAAGAATTTAGGCATGATCTGTGTCAGCTCATATGATGTGCAAAGGAAAGATGAAAACTAAAGAAATTCTCTAGATGACATATTACTCCACCCCTGAAACAAAACAGAAGATAGCCACTACATTTTTTTTCCAAAACTAGATCCTTTATAATCATGCATCTATGTATTTCCTCCAGGAGCACAGATTTTAAGTCATAAGTTCTTCTCATTCTTTAAACTTTTGTCCACGTCTTTCTATATATACTCCCATAATATATACGTAAGGTACTGGGGATCTCTAGTCTTTTCCCCTTCATTCTTTAAGTACAAGTATAGCATTTGAGCTATCCATTGAACTATCCCTGATCTCTATACCTGGTTAGGTCACCTCTTTTTCTAATCATATGATGCCTGGATGGTTACTTTGGAACCGCCTTTTACATGCAAATCACCAATAATTAAGTCACAGCTTATTAATACTCACAATATTTCTCTCCATTCACATCTAAAGTATCTGTGGTTATAATCTTTACAGGTTGTACTATTATGTGATTTGGTATCAATGGGGAAAGGTTAGTATTGAATGAGAGATTTTTTGAAAACACACACAAACAAAAAGCCCAGATCTAATTATCTGGGAGATAGTGAATATACAAGACTGCTTTCAGTCTCTGAAAATAGTAAGTTCAGGGCCAACTTTTGACACGTACTACATGCACATACACGAGCAAGTCATTTAACCCTTAATGCCCTAGACAATTTTTTTAGTCCATGAGTTTGGGGAAAGATATTATTCTTCATTGATGGAACAATTTCCCCACTTTGAGTTCCCCACATCATTGTAATCACAGTTATAGAGCAGAGATAATTTTAGGACCCTTACATTTTATTCTTTGTGTGATATTGACATAAACTATGTCAAAAGCAAGAAATCCAATCTCTTATAGCTTCCCATAACATGGAGAACATTTTCTAATTTTTCTTGGGCAGTGCTAAAAGAATAAAGACCTCAAAAAAAAAAGCAGTTAAAACTCCATGAAAGCAAGCTTAAAACTCCAATGTGCTGCAATGTTTCTAAAAATGTAATGAAACATATTACTCTGAAAACATAACAGAAGAGGCATTCCTTTTGTTTTGAAACCAGACACATGTTTGATTTAGAGCCTGATATAGTAACTTGCCCCTTTTTTGCTCCTATAAGAAATAAGCAGGCGGCTGTAAGAATATATTGCATGTTACCAGATTTCCACAATCTGACATTTTCTAGCTCATTATATTTCACATTGAATATGTATCATTTCTCCAGCCCTCGGGAATGCAAAGCCCAAATATATTTAAGTTGTTTATTATTTAAATTAATTTAATTACCAAAAATAACAGTGTGCACACATGTTTGAAAATACCAAGCTATAAAACTAAATCTTGAGTAATTGTTAAATTTCTTGCAGACCTCCTTCTAGGAAGTACTGTTTTTCTTTAGAAGTGAGAACACTATTTTATCCGTCAGTGGAAAGTTTACACATTGTATTTCTTCTTTCATATGCTGTTAGACATGAGGCACTCTCATTTCACCCTTTCCTCAGAAAGCAAAAGACCCATCTGGCAATATTCTGCAGATTGGCATTTCTTAAGAGGAATGAGATTTAAGTAGTGGTTTTGTTGAAGGCAATGAGAGTGTGGCTTATGAACTCTGGTTATAGAATTATGTATAATGCTGTTATAAATGAGACTTCCTATACATGCCATGTCAAAGTTAAAGTCATTTTTCTAACAGAAAAAAATCTATTTGTAAGCAAGGAAAATACCTAATAAAAGGGAGAATGGCTTTAGTCATAACTATAAATACTATGAAAATTCACATAAGTATATACCTGGTCTATCCTGATTAATTTAACTATTCTTTTTCTGTGGTGAAGCACCTCTTTGGAATCAGTGCCTGGCACATAGAAAATGCAGAATATTTGCTTGTTTTTGACCAACTAGAGTGCTATTTGTACTCATAGAGAGAATGAAGAATGAAAGGTCTGTCAAACTATAGTATCTATAAAAATGTGGAGAGAGAATCTAGGAAAGGAGGGGAGGAATTAATAAATCATGTGAACAGAATAGGAATTGAGAGACCTGTAATTCTTTTCCTTACTTTGTCAATGAGGACTTTAATAGCAAAAATAAATAAATAAATAAATAAATAAAAAGGGAGGGGTATTGAATAATTCAATATAATTCCTAATGTATTCCATTCTGGTAGAATTTTCTAACCATTCCAAGAGTATCAATGATTTAGAAGACCTTCATATATTTAAAAGGGACCTTCAATGGCCTTCTTAATTAATTCCTCATTTTGCAGATGAAAAAAATTGAGGTTTTGAGTGGTTAGGTCCATGTTGGCAAACCTATGGCATGCATGCCAGAGGGGGTTACTCCCTTCCCCCTCTCTACTGTGCCTGAGGACATTTTTCATATCACTCACTCCTCTGCCCGGCAGCCCAATGGGAGTGTTTCCTCTCTGCCCTCAGGGTAAGAGGGCAGCCCACATGCAATGTGAGGATGGAATCTGGGCACCTGGTCTCTAAAAGGTTTACCATCATTGGATTAGGTAATATGCCTAAGGTCACACAGGGCATAAGTAACTGAACTAGATTTTTAACTCAGGTCCTCTGATCCCAAATCTAGTGTCATTTCCATCATATGATGGTGTTTTGACATCTTTCTGAGATTAATGAATTGAATATTTATTTACTTCCTGCTTAATACAAGTCACTAGAATATTCTGTTATATATCCCATGATTTAAACTCATTCTAATCCTGACCTTTAGAAAATCTCTTTACTCTCAAGCCAAAATTCTGTGTGGCACTTGAATCAAATATACAGGGAAAAAAAGAAATTGTTTAATTTTTTTCACCGGGTACAATATTAGATATTATGCAAGGAGAAAAACTGATTCTTCCCATCTTCCTGTCCCTCACATATTTTCATTTGCATATGTGACTGTTGTATGGTACATTGGATAGGAAACTGATGTTAGAGTCAAGAAGAATGTCTTCAAGTCGGTCCTCTGTCACATAAAAGGAAGTAACTCAACTTCTCAGTATTCCTAGGCAACTAAGGTTATCAGTTACACCAGAATTCACAATAGATCCAGACCAGAAAGAAGAAAAAGAAAATCTTGGAGTCCAAAAGGCTACATTTTTAAGACTGACTTGTTTGAGAGGTGGAATAGTATAGTGAATTAAATGTTGGACATCATCAGCTCAGGAAGAACTGGGTTCAAATCTTGCTTTAGATACTTGCCATTTGCGTTACCCCATTCAAGTCACTTAACCTCTGAGCAACCATTTCCCCATCTGTAAAATGAGGATAACAATACTTTCAACAATTGCCTCATTGGATCATTGCAAATATCAAATGGGATTTTACACACACATATGCAAACATAAAAATATATACATATACATCTGAAGTATATAATATATACATATGTATTTGTATTTCACAAACATTAAAGTGCTTATAAAATGAGTTATGATATTAGAGTAATAGAGCTGGATGGAGACCTTTAGTATTTTTTCCCCCAGAGGAAGAAATAGAAGCCTGGATGTATGGGCAGACTTATCCAAGTTCGCAAAAATAGGCAATGGCAGAAATAAGAATTGGACTCATAACTCCTTGTCCAGTACTTTGTCCTCATTAGCACACTTCTACAAATTCCAAATGGCGAGAGTGAGGACATCATTCTGGGGAACTTTTAGTAGCTGGTATTGCTCATTTTGGCAGCTGGGTAACATGTCAGGAAGTTGTTGTTTAGTAATTTCTTCTGTTTCTGATCCTCTGTGACACCATTTTGGGTTTTCTTGGCAGAGATACTGGAGTAATTTGCTATTTTCTTCTACAGGTCATTTTACAGATGAGGAAACTGAGGCAAATGGTGTTAAATGACTTGCCTGTGGTCACACAGCTAGTAAGGGGACAGATTTGAAACCAGGAAAATAAGCCTTCCTGACTCTATGACTGGCATTCTATTCACTGTGGCACCTCAGATCAAATCTTACCTCAGACACTTACTAGCTATGTGACTCTGGGCAAGTTGCTTAACTTCCATCTGTCTCAATCACTTCATATAAAATAATGGGGATAGTGAGAGCACCTATTTCACACAGCTGTTTTAAGAAAAAAATGAGATAATAGTTATAATGTATTTTACAATCCTTGTAATGCTATACAAATACTAGCTATTATTATCACTACCGTTATTATTTTATCATTTCACCACATGGTTTTCCTTGACAAAATATGAAGTCTTTGAGGATAGAGAATATTACATTCTTTCTTTGTATACCCAGGACCAAGTATAGTTCCTATCACATAGTAGGCATATAATAAATTATTTTTGCTTGTTTTTTTATTTGCTTACTTGACTAGACCAACACTCAGGTTCCCAATTCGTGCAGTAGGATTCTAGCAATGTTTGCTTACTTAAATACTGTAGGCTATGTCTAAATAATTGAAATTGTGTCTATACTCTTGAACTTTGTAATTTCCAAGAAATTTGTTTGTTGGTCGGTTGTTTTTAATCTTAATATTGTTAACTATAAGAAGGGAAAGATGTTAAAGATAAAGCAGAGAAGGAACCTTCCTTATTCATGAAACTTTTTTTGGTCTGAAAAATTCCTCTGAATACTCAGAAAAAAAAGCTTTGAAAAGTAAAAACATCTTTTAAAAAGTGTGGGACTATTCCCACATGTAAACATTATTACCCACAACCACGAGCAGCAATTTATTCCCAGCCAGAGTAGGCATTTTCTGTCATGTATTCACACTGTGTGTGGGTCATACAATATGTACAAAGCATTTTTGCTTTTGAAAAAGCTTGGCTTACTGAGGAAGCCATGAGAAAAGAGCAGAATAAGAATAATCATAAATGTGATTCCTAAAGGGTTATCAGTCTATCTAATCATAGATTGTTCAACTTTTTTTGTTTGCTTGATTCATGGTCATCTTTAGCAATTCAGTGAAGCCTCTTTCCTCTTCTCCAACTAATGTTTTAAAGACATCAAATAAATTGAAAGAAACACTCAATTTCAGTTTAAGGTTGGTAAAAATAAAGATGTCATTTTTACCATTCAAGTCCATAGCATCCTCGAGGTCCATAGACCCTAGATTGAGAATCCTTGATCTAGTTCAAGCCTCTCCCCAGTTTTACAGTTAAGGCCCAAAGTAATTAAAAGACTTGGTTAAGAAGAAGGTTTAGTAATACCAGATTTTGAACTGATTTATAAAGCAGTAATTATCAAAACTATCTGATATTGCCTAAGTAATAGAAAGGTAGATAAGTGGAACAGAACAGACATACAACAGACACTAATAAAAGATTATATTATGTATTTGAAAAAAGTATAGAGCAAGACTACTGGGATTATAAATCACTGTTTGGTAAAAATTGCTGGAACAACTAGAAAGTTGTTTGGCAGAAACTAGGTATAGAACACTATCTTATATCATTCACTAAGATAAGATCAAAATGGATACAAGATCTAGATAAAAAAGGAGATATAAGCAAATTAGAAGAAAAGAGAACATATTACCTATCAGATTTATGCATAGGACAGGAATTTATGAGTCTAAAAGAAGTGGAAAGCATCATGAACTATAAAATGTGTTAAATTAAAATATATTTGTAAAAATAAAAAAAATGTTGCCAAGATTAGAAGGAAAGCAGAAAATAAGGGGTAAAATTTTTCAAATGGTTTCTTAGATTAGAGGTTTCATGTCTAAAATATACAGAATGTTGTCAAATTTATGGGAATAAGAGCCATCCTCCAATTGATAAATAGGCAAAAGATATGAAGAGACAGTTTTCAAATGAAATAAATCAAAGCCATATACCTATATATGAGATAAAAATGCTTTAAATCACTACTGATTAGGGAAATGCAAACCAAAGCATTTCTAAGATACCATCTCACATCCATAAGATTAACTAATATAACAAAGGGCAAAATTAAAGATGTTGGGGGGGGGGTCATGGAAAAGTGGGCACACTAATACACTGTTGGTCGAACAGTGAACTGTTCTAATGATTTTGGAGCACAATTACATCCAGAGAGCCATGAAACTGTATATACCCTTAGACCCAACAATATCATTGCTGAATCTATTTTCCAATGAGATCAGAAGAAAAGGAAAAGAACCTATACATTCCAAAATAGTAAATAAATAATTCACCTCCAAAGAATGATCTGAAAAAGAAACTCAAAAGACATAATCTATATATACATATCTCTTTGTTGAATGATACCTTCTATTGTGTGGGGAGTCAAAGGAAGAGCTGAGATCCCTGGAAATAAATTCTATTAATAAAAATAAATCAATAAATTCCAGTGGGTTCTCCAACCTTCCCTACCTCTTCCCCCCCCCAAAAAAAAGCCTTGACTAAGGTAGCAGAAGTAACATGTCAGAGGCATTATTTGAACCCAGACCCTATAAATTGAGAAGTAGTGTTTTTTATACATTGCTCTAAGTATAGTTACTACTCAGGAGAAAGAAAGGTATGTAAAAGGGAATTCTTAACCCTTTTCTAATTTAATGGGGGACCTGGAGGTCCTCTTACCATAGAGACGTGTAGGGATTAACTAGCCCACAGTGACAGGAAGTAGAAACTATAGAGACAGGAAAAAGAAACAATAAAGATAGGAAATGAGGTAGGAAAAGGTTATAAAAAGGGCCAAATGTCAGTTGGTCAGGCTGTCAGTTGCTGACAGTTAGGGAGGTCAGTTACTGACACTTGGGTCTGTCAGTTGCTAACAGATGCTGACAGTTGAGAGGGAAGTTGACTGTTGGGTGTGAGTTGGTTGTCAGGGATTGGTTGCTGGTAGTGTGAGTTGGTGATTAGTTGGTGGTTGGTATTTAGTTGCTGGAATATAAAAGGTGGGCCTGAACTTAATGAGAGGGCTTTTGGCTTTAGCCTTTAGAGGGCTTTTTGGCTTTTGGATTTTGGGCTTTTGGTTTGGGTTGTTAGGTTTTTTCCCCTTCCTTGAACCTTTTGGGTAGTGGTTGGTCTTTGTTGACAGACCTAATTGGGGTCGAATTAAAGACTGATCAGGTTGGTTTTGATTGGGTGCATTGGGTTGGAACTTTGTGGGGTGGTTGTTATTAGTGGTAGTTATAGGCAGTTATAAGTAAATATAGGCAGTTTTACATAGTAATTATAAGCAGTTATAGATATAGGATAAATAGTATAGACATTAGGGAGTTTCTTTCTCTACCTCTTTCCTATATTTCCCTCCTTTACTATTTTAATCAAACTAAAATGTTAATTGTTAAAAGCTACCAAAAGTTTTTCCCCCCCTCTGGCTTAAAGTAATAATATTAATTTACAACTCTACTATATTCTCATTAAAACTTAAATTATTAAAAGCTGCTCTCTTATCCTGTCAAAACCCCTATTTTAACCATTACAAGTAAAAGGTATAAATTAGAGAGATCTTTCACTTTTCCTTTAAGATTCTGTACTATATGAGTGACACAAACACACAATAATCATCCTCGCAATGAAAATCAATGTCATCAGAAAGTCAAACTCTACTTGAAATATAATGAGAGTTTCTCCCATTTATACCATGCTTCATAATAATAATGGTTAACATTTAAATGTGGACATTAGGTGGGACAATGGCAGTGGGCTTAGAATCAGAAAGACTCATCTTCATGAGTTCAAATCTGGCTTCATTAACTTACTACCCATTTAACCTAGGCAAGTTGTTTAATCCTGTTTGCCTTAGCTCTCCATCTGTAAAATGAGCTGGTGAAGGAAATGATAAACAACTCTAGCATCTTTGCTGTAAAAACCCCAATAGAGTTATGAAGAGTCAGACATAACTGACCAAACAACAACATTAATTTAGTGCTTCATAGGTGTCAGGCACCACTAAGCAATTTACACTTATTATATCATTTGATCTTCACAACAACCTTGGAAGGTAGGCATAATTACTATTTCCATTTCATAGATGAGGAAACTAAGGCAAGCAGAAGTAAAATGATTTGTTCAGGATCACACATAGGTAAAAAGCATTTGAGGCAGCCTTTGAATTTGAGCCTTCTCAACTCCAGACCTAGGATGCCATCTATTGAACCTTCCAGCTTCCATGAAGTAGGTCATGTAAGTATTATCATTCCATCATATAGCTGACAAAGAACTATGTCTCAAAGGCACCCACCAAAGATCACGATGACTAGTAAATGTAGACAGGAGGACTTGGGTCCAGGTTTTCCAAATCAGGTCTCCTCCTTTGTTTGCATCACACAATATTGTTTGTGAAGTGAAATATATAATATACTAGAATATAAATTTATAATATAATAATATAGCATTTATGCATTTAAATGTAAGCATATTTGGTAGATTATATAAAATGTCACTGATGACATTCTAGATTCACCAAAATACGTAACATAAAAAATACACTATAAATGTATCTGTAAATAATGAGAAAACAACTATGTGTCTTCTAAATTTGTTTTCCTTCTCTCTAACAAGTAAAGAAAATCAACAAAATTAATTTAAAGGACATTCAAGAGTCCTTAATATTTTTTGAAATGGAGAATGGAAACATTGGGCAATGCAAACTGTTGGGAGAAAGTATGGACAGAAAGGAAATGTGTTACACATGTTGTGGGAATGCCCCAAGGCCATCTATATGAGAAAACAAGTATTGAACTTCTCTAGTGAAACACTGGGGGTTAATATCTGCAGAATGATTCCAAAACGGAATGCTTGCTAGAGGAAAAAAAATGACCTCTAAAGTGCTAGATTTTGTATGAGCTAAAGACAAGGAAATTGGAAAATTGCCATGGGAAAATTAGGGAAAGGGCTCTCTGACCCCATGCTGCTAAATATCTTTGAGAAAGTTAGATGGCTGCTCCATGTCTTGGTTTCAACTTGTAAGAGGGGTGTAATGAAAATAATTGTGATTAAGCCACTAGGGTTTTCTGAGTCTTTCTGATTGCTCCAGTGTGTGTACCAATAAACATTTCTTCTAAAATTATTTCTAGTTTTGCTTTCTTCCTGATATATGCCAAGTGACTGCTTCTGTTGGACCAAAACTGAATCAGCCCTGTAAACATAGGCCATGAACATAAACTATATTTTTCTCCAAGGGTTAAAAGTTCAATCAATTTTATGAAGAGATATTTTTATTTTAAATATGGGCAGTACTTTGAGGAAAATAAGAATGATTGCTGCTCATCTTGTCTTTGTAAATATTTTCATGATAATTCAAAAGCAGACGAAAAATTCTCATTCTACTTAGTGGCTTCCTTTTTTTAATCATCTGATTCAATGTTATATTTTTCCTGTCTCCTCTCTCTCTCTGCCTGACCTACCCAGTTTACCATTTAAAAAAATTAGATACTATGAGACTCTCTTTACTCCATACCTCAAAGTTCAAATGAAACACCCCTCTTCCACTCAACCTCATAGATTTAAAGGTAGAAAGATCCTAAGAAGACCCCATCATTGCAAAGATGAAGCTATTGAAGCCCAAAGAGGTGAAATAAATTCCCCAAAGTTACATTAATAGTAGAGTTAGCATTTAAAACCAGTTTATGAGACTACACCTGTTTTCTCTATGCCATGGAAAACTTCACAAAGGACATGGAATTGAGTTTTAATTTTGTAATGAAGGGAGCAGAGATGTTCATGTCTTTAGAATGTAAAATTTAGAATCATGACTACAAAGAATGGTCAAAAGTGACAAGAAAAGAAATGAAGTAATTAGGGGAAATTGGGTAAGGAAAAGGCCTAAGTATGACAGAAAATATTCATGGACTAGAAAGTTTTGACACCAATAATTAAGAGTTTAGGAGACATATATTAAGAAAAATAGCTGGAAGATTTTAAGGGAGTTAGAGGAAGAAGTGGAAAAACTGTGGGGGCAACAATAATATAGAATGGATTAAAGATCTAAAACTCTGGGTTATAATAAATTCAGAATCCAGTGAGATCATTGCAACAAAGATCTTTCAGAATGGTAAAAAAAATGCTTTGGGAGGGAATTAATTAATTTGATATGAAATATTTTATTTCTTAACATGGGAATAGCAGTAGTTTTTAACAGAGGGGAAATATGAGACTAGTAGATAGGACATTTTGGTTCAAGTTCTAAAACTTTAAATAACTTCGCTGGTTGTCTTTTTCGGAGTTAGCTCAAGCAAACCATAACTATCAATTAAGCCCACAAAAAGTTGGAGTTAATAAAAAATTGGATTTGTTCCCATAAAGATTTTGTTATAACCAATAATACAATATATTTTCTAGACAGGAATCTACTGATAGATGTCATTTCTGGTCAGGTTCATGGCTTGCCTTATTACTTAGATCTCTTATAACTCAGTGGAAAACCATACTATCTTTTCCTACCCCATATGACGCCTCTAATCTCTGGGGTTTGGGTAAATTGTATCAGTTCGTTTGAATAAATATTTATTTGATGCATAATACTTTTGTAATGGAGATATTGTAGCAATAAAATAGAAAATAATAATGTTCTACAATTCCACAGAATTTGAGAATCACTTACAAAGAAAGAAGTGAGAGTTTGTAAATAGTGTCTTTATGTAGTAGACAAAAGTCAAATAAGGTAAATTCAATCTCTTTTTAAGCTGTGGTCAGAGATGGAGAAGAAATAGTTATAGGTAAAATCCACTCAAACCAGACCAGAAATTCTTATATGAGAAAAGGAAGTTTATTTATTTATTTGTTTGTTTGTTTGTTTATTTATTTATTTTAGACTAAAATATTTTTCCTAATACATGTAAAAATCATTTTAACATCCATTTTTTTTTAATTTTGAGTTCCAGATTTCCCCCTCCTCTTCCCCTCATTGAGTAGACAAGCAATTTTATATAGATTATACAGGTATAGTCATACAAAACATTTTTATATTAATCATTGTCAAAGACAGAGAAGAGGAGGAAAAAAAGGAAGAGGAGGAAGAGAATGAGAACAAGAACAACCAGCATGCTTTGATCTGCATTCGGACTCCATCAATTCTTTCTCTGGAGGGAAAAAGTATTTTTCAGCATGAGTTCTTTAAATTATCTTGGATCACTGTATTGCTGAGAAGAACTAAGTTATATTCATAGTTGGTCATTGTACAATACAGCTGTTGTACACTAAAGAAAGTACTTTTAAAGGTCAATATTCAGATCGTAGATTTAGAGCTGGGGGAGATTTCAGAAACCATCTAGTCCAACCACCTCATTCTACAGATGAGGTAATGAGTCCCAGGGGAGTTAAAGGACTTGTCCAAGGTCACAAGGCTAAAAAATATCAAAGGAAAATCTGAACCCCCTAGAGGCTTCATTACACTCTCCCATTCAGCAGTTATATTTTCTAACTTCTAATGGAATTAGTCTCACTCAAAGATGGGATCCTTTATATTGGAGGCAAGAGTTGTTTAATTTATTTTAACACCTTCTTTGCCCATGCTCCTTTATTGCTAAAAAAAAATAAATAAATAAAAACAGACCACAAAAGTTTTAGACACAGTAGCAGAATTTCCAATTTAGGTTTAAAAAAAAAACAGTTATTTACATCACCCAAAAATAAATAAATAAATGACCCCTTCTTCAAACTCCCAAAGATGCATAGACATAAAAGCAAGATGGCTTTTGGAAAGTTTCATTTATGTAGTATGAAAAAGTCTAACTTTATTACCTTGCTACAAGTGCATATGGTAAATAAATAATCTTTTCTGTATCTCAGTTACTTTCTATTGTGATTTGATAGTAATGATCCCTGTTTCCAAAACAATTCCTTTTCTGTATCAGAAGAGATATTATGATCCTGTTAGGATCATAATCCTGTTAGGATCATAATATCTCTTCTGATAAAAGTTCACAAAGTAGTCCTGTATTACTTTGATGAGCCTCGATATCTGCCCCACAGAACACAGAATGGGTTGTCAGATGCTCCCAAGAAGAATAAATGAGTCCTAGTAATATTATAGCTAGATGACATAGTGACTAGAGTACCAAGGTGGGAGTCAAGAACCCCTGTGTTCCTTAGTTTAAATCTTGCCTCAGATATTTTCAAGCTGAGTGACTCTAAGCAAGTCACTTAACCTTGTTTATCTCACTTTCCTCATCTGGAAAATGATCTGGAGAAGGAAATGGCAAACCAATCCAGTATCTTTACCAAGAAAATTCCAAACAGGGTATGTGAAGAATAGGACATGACTGAAGTGACTCAATAGCAATAACTGTACTATTGCCCCTAGTAGTTACAGGAACTCTTCTCCCTCTTGAACTTACTTCCTATATATTTCATATGTAAATTTATCTGTATGCATTTTCCTCCTAGTAGAATGTAGGACCCTGGCAGGAAGGGATTTTTTCACTTTTTAATATGCAATATTTATATAATTCTTTAAGATTGGCAAAACTTTTTTAAAATGTTAACTCATTTAATCCTCTCAAGAACTCTACAAGATAGATGAAATTATTACTCTTATTACATATGAGAGAATTGAAGATGAAATAGATAGGTTAAGTAATTTGTCCAGGGCCACACAAATAGTAAATATCTGAAACAGTTTTAAGTGTCTGGATAGTGTACAGGGCCTGCCTGGAGTCAAGAAAACCTGAGTTCAAATTGAGTATCAGCTACTTCCTAGCTGTATGACTCCGTGCAAGTTACTTACCCTCTGTTTACTTTGGTTTCTTTATCTGTAAAATGTGGATAGTCATAGTACCTACCTCACAGGATTATTGTGGAGATCAAATGAGATAATATTTGGAAAGCTCTTAGCACAGTGTCTGGCATGTAGTGAGCACTCTATAAATGTTAGTTATCATTTTAAAGTTATTATTAAGGATTTGAACTCTGGTCTTCCTGACTCTAAGTCTAGTATTCAATCTACTGGACCAAACAGCTAACTTTGCCTGCCTAGTATTAAATGTGTCATAGTACATTATACATTGTAGAAACTTAATAAATTATTTTTTAATTTAATTAGATTGGTACCAACTACTATTCCATTCCACAGTCTTTCTTAGATTTCTTTTCCAGAAGTAAGGGAAAGCTCCTTTTGTGGATAGATGGTCCTGGTAGAAAAAAAGCAACCAGGTAAATAGCTAGATATAACTTATCTTTCTCGACACAACCAATGGGTTATGATGCCTGAATTACTTTCACATAAAGGGAAACTATATTCAACATGATATTTCCTTAGGATTTCTCCTGAAGTTTTTGAAGGATCTTCAGAAGATCAATTAACTTTAATGAACTTGAAGCTTTGATAAACCAGTCATCTCCTTATGGTGAGTCCTTTGTTGTGTTCCTAGACTCTTTCTCTAAAGTCCTTAACATTGGGATGAAGTCATTAAAATAATTAATTGACTGGAAAACTAACAATAACTATGAACTTTTTGAATGAATTATGAATATGAAAAAGTCTCCTTCCCCATCACTATCTTTCACACTTATATTGCAATCAGACAAGAATACTGAAGTTTATCTTGTTTGCTTTGGGGTCCAAATTCTGGAATGCTCTGCCAAACTCTCTATCAGCTTACTGTTTTCTGTTGACTTATAGACGATTAGTATTTCTAACTCCATTTTTCTAAAGAAGTAAAAAGAGTCTTTATTGGAATTCGAGGGGCTAATCATAGTCTAATAAACATTGGTAGGCATAGAGGGTAATTTCTTCCAAACAGGGGGTTTATTTAGCTAAGTTTTTTTGTCACATCATCCGCATCCTCAACATTGTCCTGATTAGTTGGATTTAGTGATGCTAGCTTGCCTATTCTTTACCTGGAATAGACCATATACAGTTAAAGTTTTCTGGTGTAGGGTTGTATGGTGTTGAGTCAGGTTGTGATAATGTTTCTTCAATGGTCATTTCCTATGTCAACTTGAAAGAAATGTTTCACTGTCAGCCCATTAACTTAAAGAATTAAAGTCTTTCAAGGTCTAGTTATAGCTGACTAAAGTACAAGTTTCTCCAAGGGTGCAGTAAGGATAAGTCTAAAATCCTTAAGCAAAACAAAATATATTGGAATCATGAGCAGAAAAGAAATTCAAGGATTGTTTAGTACAGCCCTCTCATTTTAAGAATGAGAAAATGGAAAAACAGGGAGATGAAACATTTATTGTATGACACTGTATCCAATATCACACAAGATGTGTTACAATGACAAGATTGTTGACCATTGAGTCACAGGACCTGAGTTTGAATCCCAGTTATGCCACTTACTACCACTTGAAAAATGAGAAGCTAGAACTAAGTGACATATAAGGTCCCTTCAGGCTCCAAAGTGAAATAGGTCCAGGATTCCAACCTAGATTCTCTAACTCCAGATCTAGTACTCTTCCTTACACCAAATTAGATCAGAGGATGAATTGAAGCACTTCATGTTAGATTTACTAATAATACATTACGTTTATATAGTATCTTACCAACCATTTCTATATATATGGCCTTATTTATAATGTTTCACTTTCATCACACTCTAGGAAATATTTTCCCTGAGGCAAGCAAATACAATTCAATAGCCATTTAGTAATAACTCATGTTTATGTACCTCTTTAATCACTTTAATCTTCACCACAATCTTATTTTATGGATGGGGGCTGGGGTGGGTGAAATTCAGAAGCCCCTGGAAAGAAAAGTGACTTGTCTATGATTATATATTTAATATCTTATTCTGAATAGAGATATGGATGATATCAGGTCTTGTGATTCTGAAGCCCATGCTCTATCCACTGCACTGCATTGCTTCTCTATGTGAATAAGATTGTTTTAAGTGTTGAAGATGCAGAGACAGAAAGCCTTAAGGAATTAAGCACTCATAGAGAGCCTCCTGGGTAATAGGCACTTTGCTAAGTACTTTTAAAAATTAAATTCTCCTTTGATCCTCACAACAACTCTTAGAGATAGTTGCTATTATTATCTCCATTTTGTTGTTGAGGAAACTGAGGCAAACAGATATAAGTGACTTGCCCAGGGTCATACAGCTAGAAAGTGTCTGAGGCTTGCCTTGAACATAGGTCTTCCTGATTCCAGGACACTATCCACAGAACATCTAATTGCCTCTAGAAGTTTATGCCTTAAACCCATATGTATCACTGAATATGTACCCCAAAAAGTAAATAATAGCTAATTCAAGGAAAGAAAATATTGACAACTTAGTGAATCAAGAAAGGCTTCATGGTTTGAACCAAGAACATAAGTGATACCCAGTGGAATCGTGCGCCGGCTATGGGATAGGTAGTGGAAGGATGTGGGGGGGAGGAAAAGAAAATGATCTTTGTTTCCAATGAATAATGTTTTGGAAATGACCAAATAAAATAATGTTTAAAGTGAAAAAAAAAGAAAATGAATGTTAAAATTGTTTTTACAAGTAATTGGGAAAAAATAAAATATTTTTAAAAGAAAATAAAAAGGCTTCATGGAGAAGATAGCATCTGGGTTGAGTTTTCAAAGAAAATCAGGCACCTGGGAAGCACAGATGAGGAAATGTATTCCAAGAAATGTGTGGAAATTGGATGGAATCAATATGGTAGACTAGGTAAAAAAGGTTTACCCCAACTCTCCTAACATAACTCCATCCTCAAGATGAATAAAATAGACAAGTCCTTCTGATGAGAAAGAAAGTTCCAAGAGATCCATGATAAAAAGAGACTCACTGACCCAGAAGGAACAGGGTCTAAATGCAGATTAAAACATACCACTATTTATTTCCTCCATAGATATTTTTCTAGTTTAAGCAATATGCATTTTGTGTCACAACATAATAAACATGGGAATATGTATTATGTGATAATATGCATACAACCTTTATTATATTGCCTACCTTCATGGAGATGGGAAAGAGAGAAGAACATGGAAAGAAAAATGTCAGAAAATTAACATTAAAAACTATATTAGCATGTAAAAACAGGAAAGGCCAAAAGAAATCACAGTGAGTTCTTTTTCTAGCCTATGTCAACCTACAGACAGAAAGATCTGTGGAAACTTTGAATGAAGTCTGGCCATGAGTAGTCACAGGTAATGAATGAAAGAAGATTAAGGCTGTGAAATGGAGCAAGAAAAGATATAACATTCAATTTGTGGTAATTATGGGGCTGGGTGCCAACTGGCAGCTCTTTCACTCATAACCCATTTCCAGGTCACAGATTGAGGGCAGAATGAGATCTGTTTCCAGGGGTAGCATACATGAGTCCTGGGGAGTGTACTGCACCAGGAACAAGTTCAGAAGCAAAGAATAGCAATGTGGGTCTGACTCAATGATGAGAGCACAGACTCACTTTCAACCTCTACCCTAGGCCAAAACCCATAGGGGAATAACTACTACCGAAATCCATGGCCAAAGGGAAATATGAAGTTCTGTCAATGAACCTGAAGATATTTCCAGTTGGCTATTATTTCATGAATACAGGAAAAATCTACTATAGTGATGACAACCTACAGGCATGATATTCATAAATAAACATAGGGCAGAAATTTGAAGAGCTAAGATAATGAAAGTAGTGATATGGCTTTACCTCATTTCACATCATTTTGTAAGGATGTGAATTTACAGTACCCAGACTAGGATGCTGCTCCTGTGGCCTTTTAATAACACAGTACTCAATATCCCCAAGAAAACCTCAGAAAGAACCAAAAGAACAAATGCCAGACAGTGCACTAAGCCTTTCTCTAACAAAAAGTGCAAAGTCAGAAAATATGTTGGAAGAATTAACAAAGAAAAAAGAATTTCATCAAAAGAGCTGTTAAAATGACAAGGATGTTCAATCTACAGTCCAAAAGAAGAAGGATTCTGAAATATGTCTTAGCAAAGCCTCAAATAAAAACACAGCTTGAGCACATGTTCTATAAGAATTACAGGAAGAGGAAGAAAGGGCAGCAAAGTGTCTCACTAGATAGTGATACAGGCCTAGAGATGGAAAGTAGTGGGTTCTATTTTTACTCAGTTCATTGGTTCTCTCTCTTGAGGTGGATAGCATTTTTTAATCATGAGTCATTTGGAATACTCTTAGATCATTGTATTGATTAGGGTAGTAAAGTCTTTCACAATTGACAATCATTTCAACATTGTTTTTACTGTTCACAATTATCTCCCATTTCTTCCCACTTCACTTTGAATCAGTTCATATAGATTGTGTCATGTTTTTTTTTTTTTCTGAAATCATCTTCATCATTTCTTATAGCACAAAAAGTACTACATCACAGTCATATGCCATAACTTGTTCAGTCACTGTCCAATAGATGATCATCCTTTCAACTTCTAATTTTCTATTATCAAAAAAGCTGCTATAAATATTTTAATGTACATGGAACATTTTCCTTTTTCTTTGACCTCTTTGGAATAAGACCTTGTAAAGGTGTTCCTGGATCAAATTGTATGCATAGTTTTATTCCTCTGGGAAATATTTAAAAATTGTTCTCTAAAATGTTTAGACCAGTTAATTGGGGTGCCTATTTTCCCCACATCCCTCCAGCATTTGTCATTCCTAATAGGTAGGAAGTAATATTTTAGAGATGTTTTAATCTGCAATTCTCTAATCAATGGTGACAGAGCATTTTGCATATGACCACAGAGAGCTTTGATTTCTTTTGAGAATTGCCTGTTTATATCTTTGACCATTCATAAATTGTATATTGGCTTTTATTTTTATGAATTTGCCTCAATTCCCTATATATTTGAGAAATTAGATCTTTAACAGAGAAAATTGCCTGTTTTTTCATTGCCTATGGTACCAGTTACTAAAATGTAGTTTCCCTGATTATCTCTTTTACTTAGGTTTATTTTTTGCTTTTACTTGGTCTAAGATCATGATTGCTACCACTGCTCTTCTTTGACTTCAACTGAAGAATAGGTATGTGTCTGCCTATTTGTTTCAACTGTGTTTATTTTAAACATATTGTTGAATTCTGTTTTAAATACCTACTGCTATCTTCTGTTTTATGGGTGAGCTCATCCATTCATGTTTCCCTCCATCACATATTCTTCTATTTATTCTTCTCTTTCCTTTTTTATCCTGACCCTCCTCAAAAGTCTGTTTTGCTTGACTACTGCCTCCCTTAATCTGCCCTGACTTTTATCATCTTCCCTGCCCCATGTGTTTTATTTACTTTATTTCCCTCCTATTTCCCTATTGGGTAAAATAGATTTCTATACCCAAATGAGTATAGAAAGAAATATAGAGATTATAGATCTATATATAAATATGTTCATATATACATATATATTCTTTTCTTCCTTCTTTGAATCAATTCCAATGAGAGGTTTAGGCATTGTCCACCAACCCTCTCATTCCACTCCACTCTAAAAGCTTTCCTCATTCCTCTTTTATAAGAGATATTTTCCCCATTCTACTTTTCCCTTCTCCCTTCTCACAGTACATCACTTTTTCTCACCCCCTCATTTTTGTTTTTGTAAATGATGCCATCATAACTGATCTACACTCATGTTCTCTATGTAGACCCTTTCAAATTTTCCTAATAATGATTAAGCTCTTTTCAATATAAGCAACTTAACTTTATTCATTCCCTTATAGAGCTATAAAAACTAATAAAATTTATCTGGAGGGAAAAAAGGTTATCAAGGAAATCAATAGAAAAATCAGAAAGAAAGAAACTTAGAAGTGGTAGATCTCAAACTGCACCACAAAGCAGTAACCATCAAAGCAATTTGCTGCTGGTTAACAAGTAGTCAGTAACTAATTAGTTACTTAGTGTGAATTTCAAATCTCCCTCTTGCTTGGTCTGGCACCCAAAATTGTGCACACCCACACTACACGGGCATGTGCTAGTCAATGACAAATGAGAAATAACTAACTGCCCACCTGGGATGTCCTAAGCCAAGCTTGAGCCACCTTTGGCACTTGTGAGGCACAGGAAGTGAGGTAGGGAACAGCCTCTGGAATTCGCTCACTTCCTGTGGAGAGAGCTAGGCACCAGTTGGTGCTAGGAGCTTGAGAAGAGAGGAGGCCCGCAGACAGCTTTCCTTCAGATCGGTCACATGAGTCAAGGACTGATTCTCCTTTCTAGGAGTTTAGGCCTTTGGGCCTAAACTCCCTCTGGCTCTGCCAGCAGGTTGAATTAACCTTTTTCCTTTTCCCCCTCTTTCCTTCTCTCCTTCTCCTTCTTTCTTACTCCCATTGTGATTAAACCACCATAAACTCCATTCTGACTTGAGTGTTTCATTTTAGGAATTCCGTAAGTAAATTCCTTGGTGACCATAAATTAATATTATAACAATCTTTAAAGGTGATTTTCACTATAACATTAGTAACAAGTAATATCAGTGAATTGGATTAGATACACAATACACAGAAGCAAACAAGCATAGTAGATTCCATAGTAGATTGGCAAACCCAAAGATTCCAGCTTTAGGAGTAAGCACTCACTATTCAATGAAAACTGTTGAAAAAACTGGGAAGCATTTTGGAAGAAACTAAGTAGAGAAAAACATCTTGCATTGTATACCAAGATAAACTCTAAATAAGTATATGATTTAGACATATAAGGTGATATCATAAACAAATTAGAGAGGTAAGGAAGAAATTACTGCCAGATATTTGGATGGAGTAAATATTTGTGACTTTTTAAGAGACAGAGAAGTTCCCAGTAGATAATCAGACAATCTTGGTTATGAATATTTAAAAGATTTTTTTTAAAAACCAAACCTAATTCAGCAAAAAATATAAGAGAAGAGTTTAAATAGGAAAAATATTTGCAACAAATTTCTCCATTAAAAGTCTCATTTCTAAGATAAAGAATTGACTCAAATTCTAAAAATAAGGATCATTTTCCAATTGGTAATTGGTCAAAGAGTATGAATAAGTGATATTCAGAGGAAGAAATCTAAGCTATTAATAGTCACATGAAGCAAAATATTTTAAATCACTAATTATTAGAAAGTGTAAATTAAAACAACTCAGATAAATGCACATTAAAACTTCATACATAAGATCAACAAAGTTTATGAAAAAGGGAAATGACAAATTATGGGAGGACTATGGGAAAACAGGCACATTAATGCACTGTTGGTGGTATAGCAAAGTGGACCAATTATTTTGAAAAGTAATTTGGAAATATATTCAAAAGGCTATTAAACTGAATATATTCTTTGACTCAATGATACTACTATTAATGTCTATATCTAAAATTGATCAAAGAAAGAAGAAAAGTATTTATACATACAGAAATATTTATAACTTCTGTTTGTATAGTGGCAAAAATTTTGTAACAGAGGAGGGTGCCAGAAATTGGAGATTGTCTAAAAATTGTGGTATAGGAAATTTATAGAATATAATTACTCTATAATAAATGGTTAAGAAGACGATAGTTTGAATGTTGGAAGACACATGAACATAGTGAAGGGAGCAGAACCAAAAGAACCATTTATACAATAGCAATATTGTAAAGACAAACAACTTTTACACACTTAGGGAGTTGACCACAATGACAAAGTCCAATTCTATGGGACTCAGGATGATAGATTGTTGGTTTACTCATTCTGAAGACTGAAACTTGTGTTTCATTTTGCTTAACTTTGTTTTTTTGGAATTGGGTTGACCGTTTTTGTACTTTGGTCAACAAAGGAATTCATTTTGCTAGACTATTCATGTTTTTAACAGCAGTTTTGTTTCTCTTAACTTTTCAAAGCAAGAAAAGAGGATACAGGAGAGAGAAAATGTGACCCTGAAAATAAAAAAGGATTGATTTACACAAGAAAAATACATGGATAAAAATGATAAAATTTTCAGTCAGGAGAATTGCTTGAAATCTTATTTGACAGGAAAGGAAAATGGGTTAAAGTAATATGAAATGTCTCCAAATCATGGAATGTCTTACTATTCCATTGAAGTATTTTGTATTTTATCATGGAACCAGTAGGGAGCTATTGAAGATTTGGGGCAAATATAAGCAGTATTGTTAGAGTACATTTATTATCTGCATTGTATTACAGATGAAAAGTCTGAGTTTCAGAGAAGAGCAATGACTTGCCCTAATGTTATACAGCAAATAGTGACGGAGTTGGAACTACAAGTATATTGATTTTATCTAAATGGTCTTTCCACTATATTGCCTAAGTTCAAAATCACCACATAGGTCTCCTTTCCTTTAATATAAAGTATATATGTTACACAAAACTAAAATTTTGGAGCAAGAATTCTTAACTTAAGGTCCATTAATTTTAAGTTTTTAATTTTACCTTTCTATAATTTGTTTCTTTTGTTGTACACATAAAAATATAATACTGAGTTAAGATTCATGGGCCTCACCAGAGTGACAAAGGAGTCCCCTATTCCAAGCCTGGTATCCTGCACATAGTAAGTACTTAATTAATGTTTATTTATTAATTGAGTTGAAGTGTTCATCTGAGAGCCAGAAGGCACCTTAGTTCACATGATGTTATGATTCTTTCATTTATCTTTGTTCATGGCACAGTGTTAATTTTTCCTACAAGTAGTGATTACACAGTATAGAAGAGTCAGGGAGCTTGTTTTCACATGATCTCTACAATTCCCAAGAAATTAGTACACACTCATGCAGTTGCAAGTATGAATTCCACCCTATCCCCAAGACAATGAACAAGGCCCATGGAGGTCTAGTGTTCTACAATCCACCCTTCAAAACTTAACCAATCATAAGGCATTTATTCAATACTTAACTTCTTTCAGGCATTATTTTGAGTTCTGGGGACATAAAGAAATTATTTTTAAAATACAATTCTGCTCTCCGGGATCATGCATTCTAATAGATAATACAACAGCTAGTATAATCCCCTTATCTGGGAGATGAACAAGTAGAGATTGAAAAAGATGAAGTGGCTAAACCAAAGCCACATAGGTGATGAGTACATTTAGAGTTCAAAATAAGTCCCTTGCTCTTGATTTCTCTATTCTTCTACCCTAAGACCTTAATGTCGGTATGCCTTGGCTTCTGAGTTGGAAGGAATATAAGGAAAACCTACATTTCTTTAAATACTTTATTGGGTCAGATAACTCCAACTAGTAGCCACGAGGAACAGAGCTCCTGGTGCCAAATGAAGCCTAAATTTACTCTCCCCGATGTAAAATTTAAATTATATTTCTGCTAATATTATATTTTGTGAGGTTTATTAAGGATTATTAGAAATCAAGGAATAAAGAAGATACAAAATAAAAACCCACGTACCCATGGCTGATTAGACCATTTAAATCCCCACGCTTAATTTAATTGCTACACTTGCTACATCATTGCAATGGAAGAGAATGTGGGAGGTGTTACTGCCAGTTAAATACCAATTGTGATCTCACCAATTTGGGGACTCAGGTGAGATTATACAGAATTCTGGGAAATACCAAGGACTTCTGGGGATTGAAGTCTAAGGTTCAAAAATCTCCATTTTTACACCAAACAATTACAAGATTTCACACTCCCTAAGGCACATTCTTCCCTCCTTTCATTCTCATGGCACTGGCCAGGCTCACTCCTGCCCAGAGAGGATTCTAATAATTATTTATCCAAAGGCCCACAATACCATTGATCTGGAATAAGAGGGTGCTCAGACATCATTAGGAACATGACCCATGGCATCTGTCTCTGCTGTGGCTTACTTTCATCATAATATTACTGGCATTCATTGACAGAATTCTGCATACTCTATCCACAGGAAACAGATTCCTCTTTCATATCAGTAATGATTCTCTTGAAAGGAGATAGAAAAAGATCATTTTCTTCACTCCTTCCTATTCTCTAAACAATCTTGTTGATTTAATGGTCCAGTGGATAGAATCTTGAAGTTGGAATCAGGAAAATATGACTCTGAATCTCATATAACTCTTAGTTGTGTAGCCAAGGAAAATTCTTTAAATGTTCCTGCATTCAATTTCTTCATCTGTAAAATGGGAAAAATAATAATAATAGCACCTATCTCCCATAATTGTGATGATGAAATGAGGTATGAATGTAAAGTGCTGTGTAAATAATAAAGTGATATATAAAAGCTGACTAAAGAGAACTTTAATGTAACAAATTAATTAGCCAATTTTAAAAATAGTTATGGCTAATTTGAGGAGATTAATTCAGCCAGCATGGAAACAGTCTGAAAAACTGAGATGAGGATCTCCCATTTCTTCAGTCTTACTTACAGAGAAAGTAATGTCAATTTTATTTGAACACCACCTCTTCTTCAACCATTCTGTGTCCCAGTCAAAAAAGGATTCTTTGCAGGATCAGCTAGGTGACTCTGTGAATAGAGAATTAAGTTTAGAAATGGGAGGTCTTGGCCTCAAACATTTCCTACTTGTGGGACCCTTAGCTAATCATTTAATCCCAATTACAAAACCCTTAAAGCTCTTCTGTCTGGGAACCAATACTTAGTAGTGATTCTAAGATAGAAGGTTAGGGTTTAAAAAAAAAGATATACTCTCTCTTCTTTGAGCTTGGAACTCCATTCCCCACCTCTAAGTCTTTGCACAAGTGGTCTTCAATTTCTAGAATGCATTCCTTTCTCATATCCATCTCTCAGATGGATATCTATCATGGTCATTTAAGATGCCACTTTCTTCAATAAGCCTTTTCTGGTACTCTTGGTTGTAAGCTATCTTTCTTCAAATATCTTGAATTTACTATTTATATATTATCTTTCTGAATACAAAATCCTTGAGAACAGGAAGTATATTTCATTTTGTATTTGTATCTCCATTTTCTCTTCAAAGCAGCTTGTACATTGTAAGTTTAATATATGCTTGATGAACAATATTGGATTAGAGATGTTAAACTACATGCAATGTATTTCAAAATTCATCTTTTTAAAACTCGGGTAGAAAAGGCACAAGGGTCTTTTCATTTCATTTTATTAAGAAGATATCATGATAGAGAAAATGTGTTCTCAGTAGTTATGTCCACTTGATACCAAAAATCCAATGCCATTGGAAAAAAATCATAAAAGAAAATCAATGTTTGCAAACATCTAGTTGTGATCATGAAAGCTGTCCCAACCAATAAGTCATAACAGGCATTGAGATACAATGGAAATTGGCTTATTCTGTTTCTTTCAAGGTGAAATCAGCTACCTAAGATTGAGGCAAGGAAAAAAGAGGGATGAAGGAGATACTATATTAAGGATAGAGTAAGTGTAGCTTAGAGAATTAAAAAATGGCAACAGGAAGACTTTAGGGCTCTATTTTCTTTTAATTCTGCTACATAGCAGCTGATTTTCTCACCCACTTATACCTGGGAAAAGAGGGTAGATAGGAGTTTAATGATGCACATGGGAGGGGAAGTGAGGGAAGATTAAGATAAATAGGCATACATTAAGTCATTATAACATCACTTTTTAAAAATCCTTTACTTTCTGCCTTAGAATTAATACTGCATTAGTTCTAAGGCAAGAAGAATGGTAAGGGCTAGTCAAAGTGGTTTAAGAGAACCCCAACATCACTCTTGTTTTGGTAATAACTGGAAATGAAATAGAGGGGTATGGCAGTTGGTTTGATAGGGGGTTTAGGGGCAGGGATGTCTCTCTGTCTCTCTCTGTCTCTAAAAGGTTTGCCATCACTGTTATAGGCTAAAGAGAGCTAGCCTTAAAGTCAGGTCCACCTGGGTTCAAGATCCACCTCTCACGTATATTGGCTTGTATGAGCATGGGCAAGTCATTTAACCTCAAGCAACTCTCTAGACTACTGTACAAACTGTAGAGAAAATGTCAATCTGCAATGAGTATATGAGGGAGTTTCCTCATGGGACATTTTCTATACAAATAAAATCACAGTTATAGATCAAAACCCACCAATAATAGTAGTAGTAGCAGCAGCAGCAGCAGCAGTAATAGTAGAGTAGTAGTAGAGTTGTAGTAGTAGTAGTAGTAATAGTAGTAGTAGTAGTAGTAGTAGTAGTAGTAGTAGTAGTAGTAGTAGAGTAGTGGTAGTAGTAGAGTAGTGGTAGTAGTAGTAGTAGTAGTAGTAGTAGTAGTAGTAGTAGTAGTAGTAGTAGTAGTGGTGGTGGTGGTGGTGGTGGTGGTGGTGGTGGTAGTGGTGGTGGTGGTGGTGGTGGTGGTGGTGGTAGTAGTAGTGGTAGTGATAGTGGTAGTGGCAGTGGTAGTGTTGATGTGGTGGTGGTGGTGATGATAGTGGTGATGGTGGTGGTAGTAGAGTGGTGGTGGTAATAAAGAGCTAAATTTTTATTAAGGAAATGCAGGGCTTACTCTTTTCTCTATTGATGTCTCATTCTGACCATTTAGAATACTGAACAATTTAGGTAAAGGTCAACATGGGTGGTATAGACCCACATATTTGTAAAACCCATTTACATATAAACTATAGATATATATGATTTATTTCCATCTGTCATAGTTATTCTGTTTTTATGACTGAAGGAATCCAGAGAAGTTTGTGACCTCTTAAGAATACCACAAATGAGGGTGAATGTAGAAAGAACTCTAATGATGATGGTTACTATTAATACCACAGTTTTCTTAATATTCATTTATATTATTCCTTTCCTCCAGGAATTTTCACAGGTAGATATTAAATACATGTTTAAATGTTCTAGAAATTAAAAAGTCTTTAACTTTTCCCATTAAGGACAAGGTTCAGAATACCATGTTTATAGTAAAAGAGGCAATGACCACCCAGGTGCTAAAGCTATGCAGGGAGCATAAGAAAATATACTGTTTAAGGGAGCTTTTGATGTCATCAATTCTAGTGAGCCAAATAGAGATCCATGAAGCTAATGTTGGTAAGGAACAAAATAGGAAATTATAAAAATGTAATTGTTATATGTTAGTCCATGCTTAAAATTATTTAGTCCTTAAAATGTTCACATTTATTGTTTGTGGTATTAAAAAAAAAGAAAACTTTATTTCATATTTAAGAACTTTGGGAAAAAATGAATTCTGACTTGAGAGTTGGCTTCCCCCAGCCCATTAAGCTCAGCACCTCTTAAATTCATGAGTTTTTTGGCAGACCTGCATAGAACCAATATCTGGCTCCTAAATATGTTCCTTATGGGATTTTTTTAATTGAAAAAAATAGTGTGCAAATGCAATAAGCGGTGATACTAAACAAAACATGGACATTTTTATGATGTATGTTTCCAAAATAATGAGAGGCACCAATGACTGGCTAATGTCTGGAAAAATCTTGCCATGATAAAAACTATTTGTATTTGTGCATGCACTTCTAGCACATTTACACACAAATGCATCAGATACCAGGGGTTTTTAGTGCATGCTTGTGTGTGGTCTTCAACATAGTCAAATAGCTTCAACATAGGCAAATGTTGGTCTGAGATCTTGAACTTATTTTTCTTTACCTTCCATGGAAACTGCTTGAGTGTACCTACCCTACCCTGAGTAGTGTTTTAATGGCTACCTTCTAAAATCATTCCAGGACTGACCAGATGTTACACCAAAGAGCAGAAGATACAGCCCCATTCAATATCACTCCATAAAAAAGACTTAACACATCTTGACTTTCTATGTTTCAATCTTACTTTGGGGGCCAAGAGTCTGTGTCTAAAGGGAACATAGACTAGTTAATAAACAAAGACAAAATATTAATAAGTGACTTTCTGAACTATATAATGTGTAAGAGAGGGAAATTGGAATCCTTGGAATACCCCTAACCTTTGAGATTGATATCAAGAAGGACAATTGAACTTTTGCCAACATATATCTTGGAGGTGATTGTTAGAGACAGAATATTGGATTATATTGAGCCTGAGAAGGATCATAGATTTTGAGCTAGGATTAACCTCAGAGTCTATTACAACTCTCATTTTAAAGCTGGGGAAACTGAGGTCCATGAAGATTAAATGGTTTTCCCAAGGTAGCAAAGATAACAGGGGGTAGAACCAATATTCTTTTATTCCAGGCTTAGGTAGTAGAGTGGAATGAGTACTGAACCTAAAGTCAAAAGGACTCAAATTCAAATAATGCCTCAAAAATATATCAGCTGTGTGGTCCTGGGAAAATTACTTAACCTCTATGTGCCTTGGTTTCCTTGACTTTAAAATGAAGACAATAATCACACCTACTTCACAGAGTTATTGTGGAGATCAAATGAGCTAATATTTGTAAAGTACTTAGCACAGCCCTTAGAATATGGTAAGCACTTTATAAATTCTTGTTCCCTACTCTCCCCTTTCTACTACCCCATATTTCATTATCTGATCTAATATAGAAACATACATATTTACAAACCTTACTATAGTGGTATTTTGAACATGTGTACTGAAATGTTGGAGAACAAAAAAACTAAAACTAATTTAGAATCAATTTATTGAGTGTCCTGATCAAATATCTTTATCTCTGACATAAATAACACCATTTAAATTAAGCAAATTAATTCATTCAGTATCATAAGGACTAAGACCATCTAGTAAAATCTCTTTGATCTACAAATGAGGAATCAGTAGCTCAGAGAAGTTAAGAAACTTGCCCAGGATGTCAAAACCACTAAATGTTAAAAAGTAGGTCTTTTGATTCCAATCTCAACCCCATCCACTCCAGTAAGTTCTCTCTCTCTGTGGCTGGATTGACTTCCAAACATGGCGACTTCTGTCACCCCCCTCCCAGAACTCAGGTTTCCAAGTATCCTAGTGACACCTTAGTCACATGATTTGTTGGCAACCTGACTTAATGCACATGCCCTGAGTAAAGGGTAACATTTTAAATTAATTTCACACAATTACTGGGCAGCTAGATGGCACAGTTAGAGTCAGAAATGACTGGCTTTAGATCTGGCTTCGGACTTACTAGCTATGTGACCCTGGACAAGTCACTTGTCCCTTTTGCCTCAGTTTTCTCATCTATAAAATTAACTGGAAGAGGAAATGGTAAACCACTTCAGAATCTTTGACAAGAAAACCCTCAAAAAGGGCCAATAGTTGGAAACAACTAAAAAAGTGACTAAACTAAACAAATAAGAATAAGCCAGCAACTTCAACATTTGTACCTCTGTATCCAAGTGTCTGTACCTTGAGAATCAACATTTAAGATATCCTCATATAAAACACCAAGGCTTCCTAGATTCTGTTTAGATTTTTTTTTTACTATATGTGAACCTCCAAAGGACTAAAATCAGTCTAAACTCTATGCCTCTGTATATAACATGGATTGGATACATTACCCTAGTTTCCAAGCACCCAGTAGTTCCTCAAGGTTAGAGTTGTAGTCTACAATTGAAGGGATACTAAGCTGAACTAAATCTAATATTTGATTGTTAGAATGAAATAATTTAAGAAATTCTAAAGATTACATACTCTTAGAAGGAGATGGAAAGCTGAGCCAGGACGGTGTAGTAACCAGAGTAACAGTTCACTTGAACTCTCCCAAATTATTCTCATTCATCACATATAGCATAATCAACAAAATATCAGGGTAAAACAATTTTCTCAGCTCAAAATAACTTAGAAGTTTGGCATAAAATATGTCTCATCAGGATGGTGGTTAGCCTCAGGATTCCAGAGCCGGCTGGGACTTAGGGGTGGCTGTATCAATACTGAAGATGCTTCAGGAACTCTCAGTACACAGAGTTTAGGGGATTTTGACATCTAGTCAAAAGATTACATGAGACCCTTTGCTAGAGTGGTTTGGAAGGTTTGGGCTAGAGCACAGGCCAGTAGAACAATGACCACACCTATTCTTAAACAACTGCATCTTGATAAAAGTAAAAATTTTCAGACCTCTAGAATTAGTTCTGACAACAATAGTACAAAACCCTGAAACTTGGGACACCCTTCATCCAAAGAATAAAGCCAAATTTTAACATGAAGTAAAAAGTCAAAGAATTGGTTGAAAAATTAGTAAACAAACAACAACAAAAAAAAAAAGAACCTGATCATCTAAAGTTACAATATAGAGACAGGGAAGATCAAAACACAGATACTTCGAAGAAAATGTAAATTGGACTCAATTTGCAAGAAAATAATTTTAGAAGAGCATAACAAATTAAAGAAATAGAGGAAAATTAGGAAAAGAAAAGAGAATGATACAAAATTATTATGTAAGATAAGTCAACAATTTGATAAAAGAAGCACAAAAATAACACCTTAAAAATACCAAAAAAAAAGTACTTCTTAAAAAATAAAATTGGGTTAATTGGGACTTCCGGTCAAGATGGCGGCATAGAAGCAGCGAAAGTTCAGATCTTGGAAACACTTCCTTACCGATCGCAAACAGAGTGCTCCTAGAACACCGAAATTCAAGCTGAACAACAGGATAGACCTGGGGAAACCTCCTCCTGGACCTGGATCAAAAGGTACCACACCCCAAAAGCCAGAACCCTAGATCACTCGGATCTAAGGGGTAGACAGAAAGAAGGTCCCAGGACCCATCCCCCCCCCAACCCAGAGTGCTGAGCCCACGGCAGCAGCAGGAACCTCAGGGTCCTGAGGACTCACCTTGAAAGCAACCTGAGCCAGTCTCCGGGGTGTCCAACACAGATGGCAGGGAAACATAGAGAGAAGGGGGAAGCCTGTAACCCCCTGGCTGGGTCCTTCCATCTGAGTCTCAAGGGAGGTCCCAGCTTTAGGGCACCAGCTGAACCCAATCCCATCAGGAGCCCTCAGAGCTACTGAAAGGACAGAAAACTCAGGGCTGGCAAAGGGGTTGTTCCAAAGAGCTTACCTTAAAAGTAACCCAGGCCAGTTTCTGGGCATTCAACACAGACTGTGGAAGAGGAGGTTGCTGCTTTTTTTTCTTCCTTTTTTTTAGCTCAGGGATCATTAGGCCCACACCACCTGAACCTAATCCCATCAGGAGTCCTCAGAGCCCAGGCAAGCCATGACCCCTCCCCCCTTAGAGAGCAGGGTCTTCTGAAATAACCAGCTGAACCTAATCCCATCAGGAGCCCTCAGAGCCCAGAGAGGCCACGCATCTCCCCCCTTAGAAAGCAGGGTCTTCTGAAAAAACAGAAACCTAGAGGCGAAGTCAAGATGGAAGCCTAGAAGGAGCATAGACCTGGCAGCCTGGCCAGAGCTTTGGAGATCCTCCATATCTGCTCCAGCCATCCAGGAAGTTTAAAACTCAGAGTAAACCCAGCCCAACTAAGCTGAACTCAATCCCATCAAAAGTCTCCAGAACACAGGGAAGCCCAGGCTCCCCATCCACCCTCGTTGACTGCTGGACTTTAAGCCAATAAAAAGCCTCCAGAGGACAGGAAAGCTCAAACCCCCAACAACCCTCCCCCAGAGATTACACCAAGAGATCCTCTGTTAAAGCTCCAAGAGGGGAGACTGATAGAACTCACCAAAATACAAAAAGATGAGAGTAACAAGAGCACAGACAAATACGGGGAGGAAAGAAAGGGTGGATTTGAACAAACAACAGAAACAGAAGAAAGAAACTACAATAGACAGCTACTACTCACCAAATGGAACAGAGGGGGAGAGATCAGCAAACAATAAACCAGAAATCCCAGCAAACTGGATACAGGCTGTGGAAGAACTCAAAACACAACTAAGAGAGGCTGAAGACAATTGGGAAAAGAACTTAAAAATTAAGATAAGTCATCTGGAAACAGAGGCACTTGAACTAAAACAAGAAAATAGCATCCTGAAAGCCAAAATCATCCAGCTGGAAAATGAGGCAAAGGAGATGAAAGATGAGGCAAAGGAGATGAAAGACAAGATAAAGAGGATGAAAGACAATCTTCAAAGAAAATCAGACCAGAAGGAAAAAGGCGACCAAAAAGCCAGAGATGAAATCCAATCTTTAAGAACCAGAGTAAAACAACTAGAATCAAGTGACCTCACAAGGCAGCAGGACACTATAAAACAAAACAAAAAGAATGAAAAAAATGAGGAAAATATGAAGCATCTCATTCACAAAACAGACAATTTAGAAAATCTTTCGAGAAGAGACAATTTAAGAATAATTAGACTACCAGAAGACCACGACAAAAGAAAAAGCCTGGACATAATACTAGAGGAAATTATCCAGGAAAACTGTCCCGAGATCCTAGAAGAAGAGGGGAAAGTGGAGATTGAAAGAATCCACAGATCACCCCCTGTATTTAATCCCCAACGGACAACACCAATAAATGTTATAGCCAAATTCAAAAACAATCAGATGAAAGAACAGGTACTACAAGCTACCAAGAAGAAGCCATTCAGATACCATGGAAACACGGTGAGGATAACACAGGATATGTCTGCATCCACACTGAAGGACCAAAAGGCATGAAATACAATATTCTGGAAAGCAAGGGAACTAGGCCTACAGCCAAGAATAAAATACCCATCAAAACTGACTATATTCTTACAGGGGAAAGTATGGTCATTCAACACAACAGAAGAGTTCCAAGCATTCATAAATAAAAGACCAGACATGAACAGAAAATTTGAAGTCCGACCACAGAACTCAAGAGAATCATCAAAAGGTAATTAAAAAAGAGGGGTAACAACAACAACCAAAAAAAGTTTTTTTAAGCGACTCAATAAGTTAAAATGATATGTATCCCTATAAGAAAAGAGGTCATTGCCAACTCTTAAAAACTGTTGCTATCACCTAAGCAGCTAGAAGAACTACAGTCAGAGGGAACAGTGACAAACTGTATAGGATGAAAGAACAAGACATAAATAGGTATATAGATATGTGCATGCATAAATACATATGTGTGTGTATATATATATATATATATACATGACTAAAGCTAAAAAAGAAAAGAGATTATGACTAAAAGAAATGGGAAAAGAAACAAATGGGGGTAAATTTATGTCACAAAGAAGCTCATGGCGGGAGGGGGGAGAACATCGATACACTGGAAGGGTAAAGAGGTAGGAGATAGGAAATACTCAACTCTAATATACTTTGAAACTGACCCAAAGAGGGAAGAACAATCCAATCCATTGGGGAAGAGAATAGATTTGCGCCCTATAAGGGAGTAGAAGGGTAAAAAACAGACTGGTGGGGAGGGAAGCAGTACAAGGGAGGGAAAGGGTGGGGGGAAATTTTAAAAAGACTACAGGGGAAAATAAGGGAGGGAATAAGAAGGTAGGGGGGCAGAAAGGGAAATACAAGGGGGACTGATTTAAAGTAAATCACTGGACTAAAAGGTAGAGCTGAAGAAGAAAGGTTAGAATTAGGAAAGGATATCAAAATGCCAGGGAGTCCACAAGTGACAGTCATAACGTTGAACGTGAATGGGATGAACTCACCCATAAAACGTAGACGAATAGAAGAATGGATTAGAATCCAAAACCCTACCATATGTTGTCTTCAAGAAACATACATGAGGCGGGTAGACACCCACAAGGTCATAATTAAAGGATGGAGTAAGATCTTCTGGGCCTCAACTGACAGAAAGAAGGCAGGAGTGGCAATCATGATATCTGATAAACCCAAAGCAAAAATAGACCTGATCAAAAGGGATAGGGAAGGTAATTATATTTTGTTAAAAGGGACTTTAGATAATGAGGAAATATCACTAATCAACATATATACACCAAATAATATAGCACCCAAGTTTCTAATGGAGAAACTAGGAGAATTGAAGGAAGAAATAGACAGTAAAACCATATTAGTGGGAGACTTCAACCAACCATTATCAAATTTAGATAAATCAAATCAAAAAATAAATAAGAAAGAAGTAAAAGAAGTGAATGAAATCTTGGAAAAATTAGAATTAATAGACATATGCAGAAAAATAAATAGGGACAAAAAGGAATACACCTTCTTCTCATACCATACATAATATGATACTCCAAAATCGTTTAGTTAGAGAAGAAATCATAGAAACAATTAACAATTTCATCGAGGAAAATGACAATGGCAAGACATCCTTTCAAACCTTTTGGGATGCAGCGAAAGCGGTAATCAGAGGTAAATTCATATCCCTGAGTGCATATATTAACAAACTAGGGAGAGCAGAGATCAATCAATTGGAAATGCAAATTAAAAAACTTGAGAACAAACAAATTAAAAACCCCCAGCAGAAAACCAAATTAGAGATCCTACAAATTAAGGGAGAAATTAATAAAATCGAAAGTGATAGAACTATTGATTTAATAAATAAAACAAGAAGCTGGTACTTTGAAAAAAACAAATCTAATTTAAAAAAGGAAGGAAGAAAAGCAAATTAACAGCATTAAAGATGAAATGGGGGACATCACCTCTGATGAAGAGGAAATTAAGGCAATCATTAAAAATTACTTTGCCCAATTATATGGCAATAAATATACCAATTTAAGTGATATGGATGAATATATACAAAAATACAAACTGCCTAGACTAACAGAAGAAGAAATAGAATTCTTAAATAATCCCATATCAGAAAATGAAATCCAACAGGCCATCAAAGAACTTCCTAAGAAAAAATCCCCAGGGCCTGATTGATTCACCAGTGAATTCTATCAAACATTCAGAGAAGAGTCAATCCCAATATTATACAAACTATGTGACATAATAAGCAAAGAGGGAGTTCTACCAAACTCCTTTTATGACATAAACATGGTACTGATTCCAAAACCAGGCAGGTCAAAAACAGAGAAAGAAAACTATAGGCCAATCTCCCTAATGAATATAGATGCAAAAATCTTAAATAGGATACTAGCAAAAAGACTCCAGCAAGTGATCAGAAGGGTCATCCACCATGATCAAGTAGGATTTATACCAGGGATGCAGGGCTGGTTCAATATTAGGAAAACCATCCACATAATTGACCACATCAACAAGAAAACCAACAAGAACCACATGATTATCTCAATAGATGCAGAAAAAGCCTTTGATAAAATACAACACCCATTCCTATTAAAAAGACTAGAAAGCATAGCAATAGAAGGGTTGTTCCTAAAAATAATAAGCAGTATATATTTAAAACCATCAGCTAATATCATCTGCAATGGGGATAAACTAGATGCATTCCCAATAAGATCAGGAGTGAAACAAGGATGCCCATTATCACCTCTATTATTTGACATTGTACTAGAAACACTAGCAGTAGCAATTAGAAAAGAAAAAGAAATTGAAGGCATCAAAATAGGCAAGGAGGAGACCAAGTTATCACTCTTTGCAGATGACATGATGGTCTATTTAAAGAA
Source organism: Monodelphis domestica (assembly GCF_027887165.1). Lineage (NCBI taxonomy): Eukaryota > Metazoa > Chordata > Mammalia > Didelphimorphia > Didelphidae > Monodelphis > Monodelphis domestica. The sequence continues at coordinate 213,370,543 of NC_077234.1, forward strand.
TCCTAGAGATTCAAACAAAAAGCTAACTGAAATAATCAACAACTTTAGCAAAGTTGCAGGATACAAAATAAACCCATATAAGTCATCAGCTTTTCTATATATCTCCAACACAGCTCAGCTGCAAAAACTAGAAAGAGAAATCCCATTCAAAATCACCTTAGACAAAATAAAATACCTAAGAATCTATCTCCCGAGACAAACAAAGGAACTATATGAACACAACTACAAAACACTCTCCACACAACTAAAACGAGACTTGAGCAATTGGAAAAACATTAACTGCTCATGGATAGGACGAGCCAATATAATAAAAATGACCATCCTACCCAAACTTATTTATCTATTTAGTGCCATACCCATGGAACTCCAAAAAAAATTCTTTACTGATTTAGAAAAAAACATAACAAAGTTCATTTGGAAAAACAAAAGATCAAGGATATCCAGGGAAATAATGAAAAAAAAACACAAATGAGGGGGGCCTTGCAGTCCCAGATCTCAAATTATATTATAAAGCAGCGATCATCAAAACAATTGGGTACTGGCTAAGAGACAGAAAGGAGGATCAGTGGAATAGACTGGTGGCAAGAGACCTCAGCAAGACAGTATACAATAAACCCAAAGATCTCAGGTTTTGGAACAAAAATCCACTATTCGATAAAAACTGCTGAAAAAATTGGAAGACAGTGTGGGAGAGATTAGGAATTGATCAACACCTCACACCCTACACCAAGATAAATTCAAAATGGGTGAAAGACTTAAACATAAAGAAGGAAACCATAAGTAAATTGGGTAAACACAGAATAGTGTACATGTCAGACTTTAAAACCAAGCAAGACATAGAAAGAATCACAAAATGTAAAATAAATAATTTTGAATACATCAAATTAAAAGGCTTTTGTACAAACAAAACCAATGTAACTAAAATCAGAAGGAAAACAACAAATTGGGGGAAAATCTTCATAAAAACCTCTGACAAAGGTTTAATTACTCAAATTTATAAAGAGTTAAATCAATTGTACAAAAAAATCAAGCCATTCCCCAATTGATAAATAGGCAAGGGACATGGATAGGCAGTTTTCAGATAAAGAAATCAAAACTATTAATAAGCACATGAAGAAGTGTTCTAAATCTCTTATAATCAGAGAGATGCAAATCAAAACAACTCTGAGGTATCACCTCACACCTAGCAGATTGGCTAACAGGACAGCTATGGAAAGTAATGAATGCTGGAGGGGATATGGCAAAGTAGGGACATTAATTCATTGCTGATGGAGTTGTGAACTGATCCAGCCATTCTGGAGGGCAATTTGGAACTATGCACAAAGGGCGATAAAAGAATGTCTACCCTTTGATCCAGCCATAGCATTGCTGGGTCTGTACCCCAAAGATATAATGGACAAAAAGACTTGTTCAAGAGTATTCATAGCTGCGCTCTTTGTGGTGGCCAAAAATTGGAAAACTAGGGGATGCCTATCAATTGGGGAATGGCTGAACAAATTGTGGTATATATTGGTGATGGAATATTATTGTGCAAAAAGGAATAATAAAGTGGAGGAATTCCATGGAGACTAGAACGACCTCCAGGAAGTGATGCAGAGGGAGAGGAGCAGAACCAGGAGAACATTGTACACAGAGACAAACACACTGTGGTATAATCGAACGTAATGGACTTCTCCATTAGTGGTGGTGTAATGTCCCTGAACAATCTGCAGGGATCTAGGAGAAAAAACACTATCCATAAGCAGAGGACAAACTGTGGGAGTAGAAACACCGAGGAAAAGCAACTGCCTGACTACAGTGGTTGAGGGGACATGACAGAGGAGAGACCCTAAATGAACACTATAATGCAAATATTAACAACATGGCAATGGGTTCGAATCAAGAACACATGTGATACCCAGTGGAATCATGTGTTGGCTATGGGGGTTGGGGGGGAGGAAAAGAAAATGATCTTTGTCTTTAATGCATAATGCATGGAAATGATCAAATAAAGCACTAAAAAAATAATAAATAATAAATAATAAAATTAGACAAAAGGAGGGAAAGGTAAAAAAAATTCACTAAGGAAAATTATTCCATAAAAATTAAAATTGGGCAATTAGAGGCTAATGACCACATGAAATATAAAGAAACAATAAAAAATGAAAAATAGAAGAAAATGTGAAAAATCTTATTAGAAAAATGTATATATGGAAAATAGATCAAGGAGAAATAATTTAAGAATTATGTGATTCTCTGAAAGCAATAATCAATAAAAATTCTTGAAATCATATATCAAAATTTATCAGGGAAAATTGTCCTAATATACTAAAGTCAAAGTATAAAATACAAATTGAAAGATTAATCCAATCATGTCCTAAAAAGAAGTTCTAAAATGAAAACTAGTTATATAATAGCCAAATTCTAGAACTCCCAGATCAAGGAGAAAACATTACAGTCAGGAAAGAAACAATTCAAAGATTGTGGAGCCATGGTCAGAATAGCAAATATTTAGCAGCTTCTACATTAAAGAATCATAGGTCTTAGAATATGATATTCCAGAAACAAAGGAGTTAGAGCTACAACCAATAATAACCTATCCAGAGTACTGAGTATAATCCTTCAGAGGAAATGAATATTAAATAAAATAGAGAACTTATAAGCATTCCTGGAGGAAAGATCAGAGGCAAATAGAAAATATGACCTTTAAACACAAGACTCAAGAAAGGTAAATATGAATGAGAAATCATAATGGATTCATTAAGGTAAAACTGTTTATATTCCTATAAGGAAAGATAATATTTGTAACTCCTAAGAGCCTTATAATTTTAGGTCAGTTAGAAAAGATAGATAGATAGATAGATAGATAGATAGATAGATAGATAGATAGATAGACAGACAGACAGACAGACAGACAGACAGACAGACAGATAGATAGATAGATAGATAGATAGATAGATAGATAGATAGATAGATAGATAGATGTCACAGGAGTGAGTTGACTATGATATGATGATTTTAAATAATAAAATTAAATGGTGGCTAAAAAGGGACAAACTTGGAAAAGGAGGAAGGAAGTGGAAGAATGAGGGAAATTATCTCAAATAAAAGATACACAAAAGGAACAGCTTTTACAACAGAGGGGAAGATAGGATGGGGTGAACAATTCTTGACCATTACTATCATCATAATTAGTTAAATGAGAAAATAACTACAATCAGTTGAGTATTGTAATATATCTTAACCCTGAGAGAAATAAGAAGAAGGGAAAATAAAAAAGGAGGGAGGGGCTGATGAAAGGGAGGACAAATTAAGAGAGGAATTAGCAACACAGAATTTTGAGGGGAGAAAAAAATTTTAATGGGAAATGGGAAAAATAATATGTGGAAATACATAGTAATAATAACTAGGAATGTGAATGGAATGAACTCACCATTAAAATGAAAGCAGAATGCAGAACACATTAAAAAACATAATCCAGAAGATGGCAGCATAGAGGCAGCAAAAGTCCAGACCTGTGAAAACCCTTCCTTATTGATTACAAATTAAATGTTCCTAGGGGACTGAAAATCAAAACTAATAACAAGACAGAGCCAAGGAACCCTAAAGCTAGACTTAATTCAAAAGGTACACCCCCCAAAAAACCAGAATCCGAGAACACTCAGGTTAAAGGAGAAGACAGAAGGAAGGTCTCACAACCCATCCCCCCTCCCAACTAGAGTGCTGAGACTCCAGTGGCAGCAGGAACTTCTGGGCAGGCAAAGGTGCTGGTTTGGAGGGTGCACCATGTGTGCAGGGCTGTGCCAAGTTCAGAGCATCCAACACAGATGGTGGGGAAGGAGCTAGAGAGGGAGCATAGACCAGGCAGCCTGGCCAGAGCTGTGGAGATCTTCCATATTTGCTCTAGCCTTCCAGGAGGTTTTGGACTCAGAGAACACCCAGTCCAACTAAGCTGAAATTACTCCCACCAAAAGTCTTCAGAATCCAGAGAAGCCCAGGCTCCACACCCATCCTCATTGACTGCTGGACTTTAATCCAATCAAAAGCCTCCACAGGGCAGGGGAGCTCAAACCCCCAACAAACTTCCCCCAGAAACTACTGAGAGATTCTCTGTAAAAGGTCCAAGAGGGGAGACTGACAGAAGCCCCCAAAACAAAAAAAAATGAGAGGAGCAAGAGCACAGACAAATACGGGGAGGAAAGAAGGGGTGAATATGAGTAAACAACAGAAAAAAAAGAAAGAAATTACAATAGACAGTTTCTATTCAGCAAACGGAACAGAGGGGGAGAGATCAGCAAAAGATAACTCAGAAATCCCAGCGAATTGGATAAAGCCTGTGGAAGAACTCAAAACACAATTAAGAGAGGCTGAAGACAGTTGGGAAAAGAACTTAAAAATTAAGATAAGTCATCTGGAAACAGAGGCACTTGAACTAAAACAAGAAAATAATGTCTTGAAAACCAAAATCAAACAGGTGGAAAAGGTGGCAAAGGAGATGGAAGATGAGGCAAAGAAGATAAAAGATAAGACAATGGAGATGTAAGACGAGGTAAAGAGGATGAAAGATGACCTTCAAAGAAAATCAGACCAGAAGGAAAAGGATGACCAAAAAGCCAGATCTGGCTGCATCCACACTGAAGGACCAAAAAGCATGGGATATGATATTTCAGAAAGCAAGGGAACTAGGTTTTACAACCAAGAATCAACTACCCAGCAAAACTTAATATATTCTTAAAGGGGAAAGTATGGTCATTCAATACAATAGAAGAATTCCAAGCATTCCTAAAGAAAAGACCAAACGTGAACAGAAAATCTGAGGTCCAAGCACAGAACTCAAGAGAATCATCAAAAGGTAATTAAAAAAGAGGGGGAAAAGAAAAACAAAACAAAACAACAAAAAAAATTTTAAGAGACTCAATAAGTTAAAATGATATGTATCCTTATAAGAAAAGAGGTCATTGGTAACTGTTAAAAACTGTTGCTATCAAAAAAAAAAAAACTGTTGCTATCACCTGGGCAGCTAGAAGAATTAAACTTAGAGGGAACAGTGACAAATTATATAGGATAAAAGGACAAGACATAAATAGGTATATAGATATATGAATGCATAAATACATATACGTGTGTGTGTATCCACAACAAGAGCTAAAAAAAGAGGTTAATACTAAAAGAAATGGGAAAAGAAATAAATGGGGGTAAATTTCTATGTCACAAAGAAGCTCATGGCAGAAGGGGGGAGAAATTCAATACACTGGAAGGGTAAAGAGGTTGGAGATAGGAAATATTCAACTCTTATGTGCTTTGAAACTGACAAAAAGAGGGAGGAAAAATCCAATCCATTGGAGCAGAGGATAAATTTGCAACGTATGGGGATTACAAGAGTAACAAATGGACCCGGGGGGGGTGGGGGGGAGTACTAGAAGGGATGGAGGGTGGGGCAATTTTAGAAAGACTACTGGGAAAATAAGGGGGGAATAGGAAGGGAGGGGGTAGAAAGGAAAGTAAAATAAGGGAGGGAAGTGAGGCAACTGATTATAAATGAACATTGGTTTAGAAGGAAATAGTGAAAGAATAAAACGCAGGACCAGGAGTAGAAATCAAAATGCTGGGAAAACCACAGCTGGTAATCATAACTCTGAATGTGAATAGAATGAACTCACCCATAAAATGTAAGCAAATAGCAGAGTGGATTAGAATTCAAAACCATACCATATGCTGTTTACAAGAAACATACACAAGGAAGATAGATACGCATAGGGTGAAAGTAAGAGGATGGAGCCAAATCTACTGGGCATCAACTGATAAAAATAAGGCAGGAGTACCAATCATGATATCTGACAAAGCCAAAGTAAAAATAAATCTAGTTAAAGGAGACAGGGAAGGTAATTACATCCTGATAAAAGGCAGTATATACAATGAGGAAATATCTGTACTCAACATGTATGCAACAAATGGCACAGCATCCAGATTTCTAAAGGAGAAACAAGATGAGCTGAAGGATGAAATAGATAGGAAAACTATACAAATGGGAGATATGAACCTTCCTCTATCAGAACTAGATAAATCAAACCAAAAAGTAAATAAGAAAGAGGTAAGAGAAGTGAATTAAAGCTTAGAAAAATTAGAGTTAGTAGATAATGTGGAGAAAAATAAATAGGGACAAAAAGGAATATACCTTCTTTTCAGCAGAATATGGTACATTCACAAAAATTGACCATGTATGAGGCATAAAAAATTGCAAATGAGTGCAAAAGGGCAGAAATAATAAATGCAATCTTCTCAGATCATATTGCAATGAAAATAATGATTAGTAAGGGTACATGGAGAGGTAAATCAAAAATTAATTAGAAATTAAACAATATGATTCTCCAAAACTGGTTAGTTAAAGAACAAACCATAGAAATAATCAATAATTTCATTGAAGAAAATGACAATGATGAGATATCCTTTCAAAACCTATGGGATTCAGCCAAAGCAGTACTCAGAGGGAAATTTATATCCCTGAGTTCATATATTAACAAATTAAGAAGGGCAGATGTCAGTGAATTGGGCATACAAATTAAAAAACTAGAAAGTGAACAAATTAAAAATCCTCAGATGAAGACTAAATTAGAGATCCTAAAAATCAAAGGAGAAATTAATAAAATTGAAATTCAAAGAACTATTGATTTAATAAATAAGACTAGAAGCAGGTACTTTGAAAAAAGCAAATAAAACAAACAAAGTACTAGTTAGCCTAATTTAAAAAAGGAAAGAAAAAAACAAATTGAGACTATCCAAGATGAAAAGGGAGACCTCACCTCTAATGAAGAGGAAATTAGGGCAATCATTAAAAACTACTATGCCCAATTATATGGCAACAAATATGGCAATCTAGGTGAAATGGATGAATACTTACAAAAATATAAATTGCCGAGACTAACAGAGGAAGAAATAAATTACCTAATCAACCCCATCTCAGAAAAAAGAAATTGAACAAGCCATCAAAGAACTCCCTAAGAAAAAATCCCCACGTCCAGATGAATTCACAAATGAATACTATCAAACATTGAAAGAACAACTAATGCCAATATTATACAAACTATTTCACAGAATAAGTCAAGAAGGAGTTATACAAAATTCATTTTACAACACAAACATGGTATTGATCCCAAAGCCAGGCAAGCCAAAAACAGAGAAAGAAAACTATAGATCAATCTCCCTAATGAATATATATGCAAAAAACCTAAATAGGATACTAGCAAAAAAAACTCCAGCAAGTCATCACAAGGGTTATTCAGTATGACCAGGTAGGATTCATACCAGGAATGCAAGGATGGTTCAACATTAGGAAAACTATCTGCATAATTGACCATATTAACAAGCAAACTGACAAAAATCACATGATTATCTCAATAGATGCAGAAAAATCCTTTGATAAAATACAACATCCATTCCTATTGAACACATTAGAAAGTATAGGAATAGAAGGGTCATTCCTAAAAATAATAAACAGTATATATCTGAAACCATCAGCAAACATCATCTGCAATGGGGATAAACTAGGTGCATTCCCAAAAAGATCAGGAGTAAAACAAGGATACTCATTATCACCTCTACTATTTAACATTGTACTAGAAACACTAGCAGTAGCAATTAGAGAAGAAAAAGAAATTGAAGGTATTTAAATTGGCAATGAGGAGACCAAGGTATTACTCTTTGAAGATGATATGATGGTCTACTTAAAGAATCCTAGAGAATCAACCAAAAAGCTAGTCGAAATAATCAACAACTTCAGCAAAGTGGCAGGATACAAAATAAACCACCATATGTCATCAGCATTTCTATATATTGCCAATACATCTCAGCAGCAAGAATTAGAAAGAGAAATTCCATTTAAAGTCACCCAAGACAATATAAAATACTTAGGAATCTATATACCGAGACAAACACAGGAACTATATGAACACAACTACAAAACACTCTCCACACAATTAAAACTAGATCTAAACAATTGGAAAAAGATTGATTGCTCATGGGTGGGATGAGCTAATATAATAAAAATGACATTCCTACCCAAATTCATTTATTTATTTAGTGCCATACCCATGGAACTACCAAGAAAACTCATTTACAGATTTAGAAAAAAAACATAACAAAGTTCATTTGGAAGAACAAAAAATCAAGGTTATACAGGGAAATCATGAAAAAAATGCAAAAAAAAAGGAAGACTTGCAGTCCCAGATCTCAAACTATACTATAAAGCAGTGGTTATCAAAACAATTTGGTACTGGCTAAGAGACAGAAAGAAGGATCAGTGGAATACACTTGGGGTAAATGACTTCAGAAGGACAGTCTATGATAAACACAAAGATCCCAGTTTTGGGAACCAAAACCCACTTTTTATTAAAAAAAAAACTGCTGGGAAAATTGGAAGACAGAATAGGAGAGATTAGGTTTGGATCAACATCTCACACCCTACACCAAGATAAACTCAGAATGGGTGAATGACCTGAATATAAACAAGGAAACTATAAGAAAATTAGGCAAACACAGAATAGTATACCTGTCAGATCTTTTGGAAAGGAAAGACTTTAAAACAAAGCAAGAGCTAGAAAAAATAACAAAATGTAAAATCAGTAATTTCAATTGCATCAAATTAAAAAGGTTTTGTACAATCAAAACTAATGCATCCAAAATTAGAAGGGAAGCAACAAATTGAGAAACAATCTTCATTACCAAAACATCTGACAAAGGTCTAATTACTCAAATTTATAAAGAGCTAAACCAGTTGTACAAAAAAATCAAGCCATTCTCCAATTGAAAAATGGGCAAGGGACATGAATAGGCAATTTTCAGCCAAAGAAATGAAACTATTAATAAGCACATAAAAAGTGTTCTAAATCTCTGATAATTAGAGAGATGCAAGTCAAAACAACTCTGAGGTATCACATCACACCTAGAAGATTGGCTACCATGACAGCAAAGGAAAGTAATGAATGTTGGAGTGGATGTGGCAAAGTCAGGACATTAATGCATTTCTGGTGGAGTTGTGAATTGATCCAACCATTTTTGAGGGAAATTTGGAACTATGCCCAAAGGGTGCTAAAAGACAGTCTGCCCTTTGATCCAGCCATAGCACTGCTGTGTTTGTACCCCCAAAGAGATAATAAGGAAAAAGACATGTACAAAATTAATCATAGCTGTGCTCTTTGTGGTGGCCAAATATTGGGAAATGAGGGGATGCCCTTCAATTGGGGAATGGCTGAACAAATTGTGGTATCTGTTGGTGATGGAATACTATTTTACTCAAAGGAATATTAAAGTGTAGGAATTCCATGGGGACTGGAACAACCTCCAGGAATTGATGCAGGGTGAGAAGAGCAGAACCAGGAAAACATTGTACACAGAAACTGAAACACTGTGGTACAATCAAATGTAATGGTCTTCTCCATTAGTGGCAATGCAATGACCCTGAACAACTCAGAGGAACCTATGAGAAAAACCACTATCCACATCCAGAAGAAACACTGTGGAAGTAAAAACACCAAAGAAAAACAATTGCTTGAATACATGGGTTGAAGGAATATTGTTGGGAATATAGACTCTAAATGAACATCTTAGTGTAAACAATAACATAGAAATGGGTTCTGATCAAAGACACATGTAATACCCAATGAAATTGTGTGTTGGCTTGTGGAAGAGTGGGTGGAGAAGATGGAAGGAAATAATGTGATTATTGTAACCAAGGAATAATGTTCTAAATTGACTAAATAAACTCATTCAAATGGGGAAAAAAAATAAAAAATAAAGTCTTGCCACATGCAAAAAAAAAAAAGTAGATTTGGTTAAGCTATTCCCCTATTTTAACTATGGAGAAACTTGAACAGGAATGTATTGGGAACTTTTAAATTTACTCCACCCTACTCAGACAGTACCTTAGGGGAAGATAAAGTTGAAAATTCCTGTTTGAACAATGAAAAGTCCCAAAATCATACCTTATAGTGAAGCCAAAACCTTAAGGTAGGTGGTCTATTTTTATATCTAATACAAAAAGGTGTTAAGAACCTGTAAAGATTAAATTAGTACCAAAAATGTCAAGCAACTTACAAAAGGCAAGCTTAACAAAGAGGTGTGAAGTACTCACAGGATTTAATCTAACCAGAGAACGTGAAAACCAAAGAAGATGAGAATTAAGAATGAGCAGTCCTGGAACAAATGTCTACTGTGATTGGTAGACATGAAAATTTAGGGGAGGTGACAAAAGAGAAAAATCTCTTTAAAAGGAGGTCAGTTGAAATGAGTGAGATTCTGAACTCAGTTCAGGAGATTCAGTGAAGGACTGGAGCTTGCTTGGAGAGGATCATGTGGTGAGTGATAAAGACTTACTCACTCTCCCTTAGGCTCAGGCATAGGCCATTTTGGCATAGGCCTTTTTCTACTTCTTGGCTCAGCCTGAGCCAGAGCAATTTAAATTAACTCTCTCTCTCTCTCTCTCTCTCTCTCTCTCTCTCTCTCTCTCTCTCTCTCTCTCTCTCTCTCTTTATTAATTAAAATCTCCATAAAACCCCAGCTGACTTGGGTATTTTCATATTTGCACATTTCCCATGGCGACCACTTACTTTAGATTTTAAGTCAAAACACTAAAAATTATCCTTTACAATTTTGGCCAAAACCTTTTACAGTTTTGGTATTTAAAGTTTTTAACATTTATACAGAGTCACTGGTCTAGAGAGAGTTCCTTCCGGGCAAAGCTGTGCCAGGCTCAGCGCATCGAACACAGGTGGTAGGGAAGGAGTTAGAGAAGGACCTCAGAGAGGGCAGCCTAGTTGTAGCAGCAGAGACCCTCCATATTGCTCCACTCATCCAGGAGGTTTTGGCCTCAAGGCACATCTAGTCCAACCCAGCTGGACTTAATTGAATCAAAAGTCTTCAGAGAGCAGGGAAACTCAAGCTCCAATACCCCTCCCCCACAGACTGCACTAAGAGACTTGCTGACAAAACTCAAAGAGGGAATACTGACAGAAAAGTCCAAAACAAAAAAAAAATGAGAGGAGCAAGAGCACAGACAACTGCAGGGCATAAAAAAGGGGGTAAATATGAGCAAACAACAGAAAAAGAAAAAAAATTATATATTTATGCATAAATACATATATGTGTATATATGTATGTATGTATAGATATATGCAATTAGAGCTAAAAAAAGAGGCTAATACTAAAAAAATGGGTAAAGAATCTAAAGGGGTAAATTTATATGTCACAAAGAAGCACATGGCTGGAGGAGGGAGAACATCAATAGAGTGGAAGGGTAAAGAGGTTAGAGAGAAGAAATACTCAATTTGTATGTGCATTGAAATTGACCCAGAGAGGGAAGAACAATCCAATCCATTAGGGCAGAGAATTGATTTTCACCCTATAGGGTAGTAGAAGGGTAACAGACTGATGCAGAGGGAAGCAGTACTAGGGAGGGAGATGGGGGGGTAGTTTAAAAGGACTATAAAGAAAATAAGGGGGGGAATAAGAAGAGAGGGGGTAGAAAGGGAAGCAAAATAGGGGTGGGAATTAGGGTAACTGATTAAAAAACAACACATTGGTGTAGAAGGAAATAGTGAAAGAAGAAAAGACAGGACTAGGAGTAGAAATCAAAATGCTGTGAAAAACAGAGCTGTAATCATAACTCTGAATGTGAATGGAATGAACTCACCCATAAAACACAAGCAAATAGGAGAATGGATTAGAATCCAAAACCCTACCATATGCTATCTACAAGAAACATCACATGAAGAAGGTAGATACACATGAGGTCAAAGTAAGAGGATGGAGCCAAATCTATTGGGAGTAAACTGATAAAAAGAAGGCAGGAGTCACAATCATGATATCTGACAAAGCCAAAATAAAAATAGATCTAGTTAAAAGACACAGGTAAGGCAATTACATTCTGATAAAAGGCTCAACATGTATGCACCAAATGGCATGGTATCCACATTTCTAAAGGAGAAACTATTGAAGCTCAAGGATGAAAAAAATAGAAAACCTATACAAGTGGGATACCTGAACCTTCCTCTATAGAACTAGATAAATCAAACCAAAAAATAAATAATAAAGAGGTGAGAGAAGCAAATGAAATCTTAGAAAAATTAGAGTTAGTAGATATGTGGAGAAAAATAAAAAGAGACAAAAAGGAATACACCTTCTTTTCAGCAGGAAAGGGTACATTCACAAAGACTGACCACATACTAGGGCATAAAAACATTGCAAACAAGTGAAAAAGAGCAGAAATAATAAATGCAACCTTCTCACATCACAATGCAATGAAAATAGTTAGTAAGGGTACATGGAAAGGCAAATCAAAAATTAATTGGAAATTAAACAATATGATTTGCCAAAATCGGTTAAAGAACAAATCATAGAAACAATCAATGACTTCATTGAAGAAAATGACAATGATGAGATATCCTTTCAAAACCTATGGGATGCAGCCAAAGCAGTACACAGAGGGAAATTTATATCCTTGAGTTCATATATTAACAAACTAGAGAGGGCAGATGTCAATGAATTGGGCATGCAAATTAAAAAAACTAGAAAGTGAACAAATTAAAAAACCTCAGATGATGACTAAATTAGAGATCCTAAAAATCAAAGGAGAAATTAATAAAATTGAAATTCAAAGAACTATTGATTTAATAAATAAGACTAGAAGCTGGTACTTTGAAAAAAACAAATAAAATAGACAAAGTACTGTTCAATCTAATTTTAAAAAGGAAAGAAGAAAACCAAATTGAGACTATCCAAGATGAAAAGGGAGACCTCAGCTCTAAAGAAAAGGAAATTAAGGCAATCATTAAAAACTATTATGCCCAATTACATGACAACAAATATGGCAATCTAGGTGATATGGATGAATATTTACAAAATTATAAATTACCTAGACTAACAGAGGAAGAAATAGATTACCTAAACAACCCCATATCAGAAAAAGAAATTGAACAAGCCATCAAAGAACCCCCTAAGAAAAAATCCCCAGGTCCAGATGGATTCACAAATGAATTCTATCAATCATTCAAAGAACAACTAATCCCAATATTATACACACTATTTGACAGAATAAGCCACGAAGGAGTTCTACCAAATTCCTTTTACTACACAAATATGGTACTGATTTTAAAGCCAAACAGGTCAAAAACAGAGAAAGAAAACTATAGACCAATCTGCCTAATGAACATAGATGCAAAATCCTTAAATTGGATACTAGCAAAAAGACGCTAGCAAAGGAAAGTAACAAATGTTGGAGGGGATGTAGCAAATTTGGAACATTAATATATTTCTGGTGGAGTTGAGAATTGATCCATCCATTCTGGAAGGCAATTTGTAATTATGCCCAAAGAGCACTAAAAGACTGCCTGCCTGCCCTTTGATCCAGCCATAGCACTGCTGGGTTTGTACCCCAAAGAGAAAATAAGTAAAAAGACTTGGACAAGAATATTCATAGCTGCACTCTATGTGTTGGCAAAAAAAATGGAAAATGAGGGGATGCCCTTCAATTGGTGAATGGCTAAACAAATTGTGGCATATGTTGATGATGGAATACTATTGTGCTCAAAGTAATAATAAAGTGAAGGAATTCCATGGAGACTGGAACAACCTCCAGGATTTGATGCAGGGTGAGAGGAGCAGAACCAGGAGAACATTGTACAGAGACTGATACACTGTGGTATAATCAAATGTAATGGACTTCTCCATTAGCAGCAACACAGTGATCCTGAACAATTTGGAGGGATCTACGAGAAAAACCACCATCCACATTCAGAGGAAAAACTGTGGGAGTAGAAAAACAGAGGAAAAAACAACTACTTCAATACATTGGTTGAGGGGACATGGTTGGGGATGTAGAATCTAAATGCAAACACCAACAACATGGAAATAGATTTTGATCAAGGACACATATAATAACCAATGAAATTGCACGTCGGCTGTGGGAAGGGAGGGAAATAATATAATTCTCATAACCAAGGAATAATGTTCTAAATTGACTAAATAAATTAATTCCAATTAAAAAGACAATCCAACAATATGTTGTTTATAATAAACATATTGAAACAGAGATATACAAAGACTTAAAATAAGGAACTGGAAAAGAATCTATTATGCTTCAGTTAAAGTAAAAAAAACCAAGGTAACAATTATAATCTCAGATAAAGGAAAGGCAAAAACAGGTCTAAATAAAAGAGATAACGAGAGGGCAGCTATATGGCTGAGTGGATTGACAGCCTGGCCTAGATATGGGAGGTCCTAGGTTCACATCTGACCTCAGATACTTTCTAGCTGTGAAATGACTTAACTCCATTGCCCAGCTCTTACTTCTCTTCTGCCTTAGAAGCAAAAAACAATATTAATTCTAAAACAGAAGGTAAGGGTTCTTTTTCTTAAGTTTAAATAAAAGAGATAAGCAGGGAAACTACATTTTGCTAAAAGGAAACATAAAAGTATAACATCAACACTAAACATGTGTGCACCAAATGGCATAGCATCCAGGTTCTTTAAAGAATAGTCAAATGAGTTATAGGAGGAAATAGATAATAAAATTATATTACTGTGTGACCTCAACTTTCTCCTCTTCAAATTAGATAAATAAGACCAAATAAAATAAAATAAAATAAATAAGAAAGATATTAAGGAGATCAATAGAATTTTATAAAAAAAAATATGATAGACCTCTGGAGAAAAATGAATGAAAACATTCACCTTTTTCTCAACTCCATGTGGCACATTCACAAAAACTGACCATTTTTAGGACATAAAAAACTCACAATCAGATGGAAAAAAAAGCAGAAATACTAAATGCATCCTTTTCAGATTATAATGCAATAAAATGCCCATTCAACAAAGGACCATGGACATATATATTAGAAGTTAATTGAAACTAGCTAATATAATCCTAAAGAATCAGTATGTCAATAATAAGTCACAGAAACAGTAAATTATATCATAAAAGAGAACTCCATTAGAGAGACAACATATCAAAATTTATGGGATAAGGTTCTTAGTGGAAAAATTATATATCAAAATGCTTACTTCAATAAAATGGAAAAAGATCAGATCAATGAATTGGGCATACAAAGTTTTTAAACTAGCAAAAGGAAATAGGAAAAATCTCTAATTAAACACCAAATTGGAAGTCATGAAAATTAAAGGAGAGGTTAATAAAACTGAAAGTATAAAAACCATTGAACTAATAAATCTAAGATCTTATTTTATGAAAAACCAATAAAGTAGATAAACCATTGGTTAATTTGATTTTTTAAAAGAAAGGCAAACTACAGGTATCAAAAATTTAAAGATTAAATTCACTACCAACGAAGATGAAGTTAGAGCAATTATTAGAGGTTATTTTGCCTAATTATACAATAATAAATCTAACAACATAAGTAAAATGGACAAATATTTATAAAAATGTGAGTTGTCCAAATTAAAAGATGAAAAAATAGTATATTTAAATAATCCTACTTTTGAAAAAAGAAATTGGGACTTCCGAGTAAACATGGCTGCAATCTAGACGCGAATCACCTCCTCTCCCCGATACCGAATGAAATAGACTACCTCAAAGAGCATAAAAATCATCCTTGGAACAACAGAGAGACTCTCCTCTATGCCACAGTAATGAAGTTACATGGGGTGTGAACATTTCCACACTATAAGGAGGAAAAGCTTGCACGAAGATGTGCACTGAGCTGTCCTCCCCCCCCCCCAACTCCCCCACGGAACCAGAGTAGGGGCTCAGAGTGCTCACCAGGGAAAGCAAGTGAGTGAGGAAAGTTTCTGTCTGGGGTGGGGCACGCACACACCAAGGTCCTTCGGAGCTAAGGAAGACTACTAGGAAAATAACTCTCAGGGTGTTTTCACTGGAGAACCCTGCACACTATAGAGCACGCAGACTGTAGGGGCCCATGCAAACTGCGAACAACGTGGAGTCTCCAGAAACTGTAAAAATGACCTGAGACCAAAGCTCCACTCCTCACTGTAGAGAGGGGTGGGGGAAGGACCACCAGGGTCCTTGGAAACTGACAGGGACTACCAGAGATCCACTCCTCAGAGCGGTTTTACAGGAGATTCCTGCACACCAGAGAGAAGAGCATGGGGACGGGCGCACTAATAAACTACAGAGGCTGGGAAGAATTAGTCTGAGGTAACTTAAATTCACAGAAAACCCACCCATACCACCCAGACCTCTGACCAAAAAGGAAAAGAAAAACCACTGAAGGGGAAGAGATGGCTCACACTGCCCAAGACCAATCCTCCAAGAAGAAAGGGGGAAAAGTGACTATTGAAAACTTTTATGGTAAAACCAATGGGACAGAAGAGAAAGAGTATAAAATTCAAACAAAATCAAAACATGCCCCCCAAAATGGAAATTATCCACAAGCTCTGCACGAACTCAAATTGGAACTTATCCAAAAGATGGAAAGCTTCTGGCAAGAAAAATGGGGGAAAATTCAGAAAGAGGTCAGCAGACTGACAGACAAGACATCACAATTGGAGAAAGAGCTGGAAGTCTCTAACAGAAGGGCGAACCAATCTGAAAAGCAAAACCAGTTCCTAAAGACCAGAATTAAGCAACTGGAAGACAGTGATCTTGTAAAACAGCAAGAATTAATAAAGCAAAGTCAAAAAATTAAGAAATTAAAAGAAAACATAAAATATCTCACTGACAAGGTGACAGACCAGGAAAATAGAGGAAGGAGAGACAACTTGAGAATCATTGGTCTACCCGAAAAACCAGAGATAAACAAAAATCTCAATGCCATACTACAAGAGATTATCGAAGAAAATTGCCCTAATGTTATCGAACAAGGGGGCAAAATAGAAATAGAAATGGTTCATAGAACACCCTCTATACTAAATCCCCAAAAGACAACCCCCAGGAATATAATCACCACATTCAAGGACTTCCAATCTAAGGAGAAAATCTTACAAGAAGCCAAGAAGAGGAACTTCAAATATAGAGGAGCCCCCATAAGGATCACACAGGACTTAACAGTGAACACACTAATAGACCACAAAGCATGGAACACAAAATTCAGAAATGGAGGAGAAATGGGTCTCCAACCAAGAATCAACTACCCATCAAAACTGACTATATACTTCCAGGGAAATTGGACATTCAACAAAATAGAAGAGTTCCAAGTATTTGCAAAGAAAAGACCAGAACTCCGTGGAAAGTTTGGCATCCAAACACAAAGAGCAAAAGAAACATGAAAAGGTAAATATCAAAGAAAGGGAAAAGGAGAAAATGTTATCTTTTTCTTTTATTCAAACTCTCTTCTATAAGGACTGCATTTATATCAAATCATATATACTAATATGTGGGGGAAATGTAATATGTAACTCTTAAAAATTGTATGCATCATTAGAGTAGTTAGAAGAATCACGCATAGGGAAAGATCAGGGCATCAAGACAATATGGAGAAAGGGGGGAAAGAAAGAAAAAGGAAGTGGGGGAATCATTGATGGTACTAAGATATACTTCAAGAAATAGAAAAAACTAAATAGAATAATCTTTCTCACACAAAGATACATATGGGAAATGGAAGGGAAGAATTCTCCTATAAGAAGGAGAGGAAGAGAGTGTGAATTGGTAATACATAAACCATACTCTCAGTGAAATCAACTCTGAGAGGAAAGAACATCTAGATCCATTGGGATCTTGAATTCTTTCTCATTCAACAGGGTAAAAGAGAAGGGGAAATTAAGGAGTATAAAAATGGAGGGAAGGAGAGGGGGATGGGGAAGGGAACAAAAAAGGAGGGGCTAGAAAGGTAAGCATATCAAGGGAGAAGACTAGGGGGACTGACCTAGAGTAAATCACTGGTTTAAAAGTCTACATCTAAAGAAGAAAGGTCAGATTTAGGGGAGGATATCAAAATGCCAGGGAATCCACAAGTGACAATCATAACTTTGAACGTCAATGGGATGAACTCACCCATACAACTTAGACGAATAGCTGAATGGATTAGAATCCAAAACCCTACCATATGTTGTCTTCAAGAAACACACATGAGGTGGGTTGATACTCACAAGGTCAGAATTAATGGATGGAGCCTCAACTGATAGAAAGAAGGCAGGAGTGCCAATCATGATATCTGACAAAGCAGAAGCAAATATAGACCTGATTAAAAGGGATAGGGAAGGTAAATATTGTATTAAAAGGGAGTATAGACAATGAGGAAATATCACTAATAAACATATATGCACCAAATGGTATAGCACCCAAATTTCTAATGGAGAAACTAGGAGAATTGAAGGAGGAAATAGACAATAAAACCATATTAGTGGGAGATTTGAACCAACCACTATCAAATTTAGATAAATCAAATCAAAAAATAAATAAGAAAGAGGTAAAAGATGTGAATGAAATCTTAGAAAAATTAGAGTTAATAGACATATGGAGAAAAATAAATAGGGACAAAAAGGAATACACCTTCTTCTCAGCACCACATGGCACATTCTCAAAGACTGACCATACATTAGGTCACAGAAACATGGCACACAAATGCAGAAAAGCAGAAATAATAAATACAATATTTTCAGATCATAAGGCAATAAAAATAATGATTAGTAAGGGTACAGGGAGAGCCAAATCAAAAATTAATTGGAAATTAAATAATATGATACTCCAAAATTGGTTAGTCAGAGAACAAATCATGGAAACAATTAACAATTTCATTGAGAAAAATGACAATGGTGAGACATCCTTCCATACCTTATGGGATGCAGCCTAAGCAGTTCTCAGAGGAAAATTCATATCCCTCAGTGCATATATTGACAAATTAGTGAGGGCAGTGGTCAATGAATTGGAAATACAAATAAAAAAAACTTGAAAGTGAACAAATTGAAAACCCCCAGAAGAAAACCAAATTAGAGATCCTACAAATTAAGGGAGAAATTAATAAAATCGAAAGTGATAGAACTATTGAAAAAATAAATAAGACTAGAAGCTTGTACTTTGTAAAAACAAACAAAATAGACAAAGTACTGGTCAATCTAAGTAAAAAAAGGAAAGAAGAAAAGCAAATTAACAGCATCAAAGATGAAAAGGGGGACCTCACCTCCAATAAAGAGGAAATTAAATCAAACATTAAAAACTACTTTGCCCAATTATATGGCAATAAATATACCAATCTAAGTGATTTGGATGAATATCTACAAAAATATAAACTGCCTAGACTAACAGAAGAAGAAATAGAATTCTTAAATATTCCCATATCAGAAAAAGAAATCCAATAGGCCATCAAAGAACTCCCTAAGAAAAAATCCACAGGGCCTGATGGATTCACCAGTGAAATCTATAAACTAATTGATATTGTAAGCAAAGAGGGAGTTCTACCAAAATCCTTTTACGAGACAAACATGGTACTGATTCCAAAGCCAGGCAGGTCAAAAACAGAGAAAGAAACTATAGACCAATCTCCCTAATGAATATAGATGCAAAAATCTTAAATAGAATACTAGTAAAAAGACTCCAGCAAGTGATCAGGAGGGTCATTCACTATGATCAAGTAGGATTTATACCAGGAATGCAGGGCTGGTTCAATATTAGGAAAATCATTCACATAATTGACCATATCAACAAGTAAACCAACAAAAATCACATGATTATCTCAATAGATGCAGAAAAAGCCATTGATAAAATACAACACCGATTCCTATTAAAAACACTAGAAAGCATAGGAATAGAAGGGTCATTCCTAAAAATAATAAACAGTATATATCTAAAACTATCACCTAACATCATCTGCAATGGGGATAAACTAGATGCATTCCCAATCAGATCAGGAGTGAGACAAGGATGCCCATTATCACCCCTATTTTTTAACATTGTACTAGAAACACTAGCAGTAGCAATTAGGGAAGAAAAAGAATTTGAAGGCATTAAAATAGGTAAGGAGGAGACCAAGTTATTGCTCTTTGCAGATTATATGATGGTCTACTTAAAGAATCCTACAGAATCAACCAAAAAGCTAGTCGAAATAATCAACAACTTCAGCAAAGTCACAGGATACAAAATAAACCCGCATAAGTCATCAGTATTTCTATATATTTCCAGCACAGCTCAGCAGCAAGAATTAGAAAGAGAAATACCATTCAAAATCACCTTAGATAAAATAAAATACTTAGGAATCTATCTCCCAAGACAAACACAGGAACTATATGAACACAACTACAAAACACTCTCTACACAACTAAAACTAGACTTGAGCAATTGGAAAAACATTAACTGCTCATGGGTAGGATGAGCCAATATAATAAAAATGACCATCCTACCCAAACTTATTTATCTATTTAGTGCCATACTCATTGAACTTCCAAAGAAAATTTTTTTTTACTGATTTAGAAAAAAAAACAAAGTTTATTTAGAAGAACAAAGGATCAAGGATATCCAGGGAAATAAAGGAAAAAAATATAGAGGAAAGGGGCCTTGCAGTCCCAGATCTAAAGCTATATTATAAAGCAGCGGTCATCAAAACAATTTGGTACTGGCTAAGAGACAGAAAGGAGGATCAGTAGAATAGACTTGGAGTAAGTGACCTCAGCAAGACAGTCTATGACAAACCCAAAGACCCCAGCTTTTGGGACAAAAACCCACTATTTGACAAAAACTGATGGGAAAACTGGAAGACAGTGTGGGAGAGATTAGGTTTGGATCAACACTTCACACCCTACACCAAGATAAACTCAGAATGGGTGAATGACTTGAACATAAAGAAGGAAACTATAAGTAAATTAGGTGAACACAGAATAGTATACATGTCAGACCTTTGGGAAGGGAAAGACTTTAAAACCAAGCAAGACATAGAAAGAGTCACAAAATGTAAAATAAACAATTTTGATTACATCAAATTGAAAAAACAATTGTACAAACAAAACCAACAAAACCAAAATGAGAAGGGAAGCAACAAATTGGGAAACAATTTTCAAAACAAGAACCTCTTATAAAGGTCTAATTACTAAAATTTATAAAGAGCTAAATCAATTGTACCAAAAATCAAGCCATTCTCCAATTGATAAATGGTCAAGGGACATGAGCAGGCTGTTTTCAGCCAAAGAAATCAAAACTATTAATAAGCACATGAAAAAGTGCTCTAAATTTCTTTTAATCAGAGTGATGCAAATCAAAACAACTCTGAGGTATCACCTCACACCTAGCATATTGGCTAACATGACAGTAATGAAAAGTAATGAATGATGGAGAGGATGAAATCTTTAAAAAATTAGAGAGAGTAGATATGTGGAGAAAAATAAATAGGGACAAAAAAGGAATACACCTTTTTTTCAGCTGTAAATGGTACATTCACAAAGATTGACCATGTACTAGGGCATAAAAACATTGCAAACAAGTGCAAAAGAGTAGAAATGATAAATGAAACCTTTTCAGATCATAATGCAATAAAAATTAAAATTAGTAAGGGTACATGGAGAGGCAAATAAAAAAATAATTGGAAATTAAACAACACAATTCTGTAAAATCAGTTAGTTAAAGAACAAATCATAGAAATAATCAATAATTTCATTGAAGAAAATGACAATGATGACACATTCTTTCAAAACCTATGGGATGCAGCCAAAACAGTAGTCAGGGGGAAACTCATATCCTTGAGTTCATATATAAACAAATTAAGAAGGGCAGAGGTCAAGGAATTGGGCATGCAAATTAAAAAACTAGAAAGTGAACAAATTAAAAATCCTCAGATGAAGAATAAATTAAAGATAAATTAAGGAAATCATTAAAAACTATTATACCCAATTATATGAAAACAAATATGGCAATCAAGGTGATATGGATAAATATTTACAAAAATATAAATTGCCTAGACTAATAGAGAAGGAAATAGAATACCAAATAACTCCATATCAGAAAAAAAGAAATAGAGGCAACAGCTGGGTCACTCTGTGGATTGAGAGCCAGGCCTAGAGAAGGAAGGTCCTAGGTTCACATCTGGCCTCATATACTTCCCATCTCTGTGACCCTGACCAATGCACAGTATTGTTTCCAAGATGGAAGTTAAGGGTTTTTAAAAAAAAGTAAAAAGAAAAAGGAAAGAAAA
This sequence comes from Monodelphis domestica, assembly GCF_027887165.1. NCBI lineage: Eukaryota > Metazoa > Chordata > Mammalia > Didelphimorphia > Didelphidae > Monodelphis > Monodelphis domestica. Next base: position 213,392,601 of record NC_077234.1, read on the forward strand.
AGAAATTGAATAAGCCTTCAAAGAACTCCCTAAGAAAAAATCCCCAGAACCAGATGGTTTCACAAATGAATTTTATCTAACATTCAAAGAAAAACTAATCCCAATATTGTATACACTATTTGACATAATAAGCAAAGAAGGAATTCTACTAAATTCTTTTTATGACACAAATGTGGTACAGATTCTAAATCTACACAGGACAAAAACAAACAAAGAAAACTATAGACCAATCTGCCTAATGAACATAGATGCAAAAACCTTAAATAGAATACTAGCAAAAAGACTCCAGCAAGTGATCAGGAGGGTTATTCTTTATAATCAGGTGGGATTTATACTAGGAATGCAAGCATAGTTCAATATTGGAAAATCCATCCCCATAATTGACTATATCTACAAGCAAATCAACAAAAAATACATGATTTTCTCAATAGATTCAGAAAAAGCCTATGATAAAATACAACACTCATTTCTATTGAAAACACTAGAAAATATAGGAATAGAAGGGCCTTTCCTAAAAATAATAAACAATATGTATCTTGTAAACCTCAAATTTCCTTAGACTTATAAATGTTTGAAATTTCACCATTGGGATATTTCATACTTGGAAAATTTCTTACTGATAGTCTATTGGAATGGGAACCCCATTGACATGGGAGGTTCTTTCTCTTCCCTTCTTAAGATTACTTTAGGACAGAGACCCTTTGCTGAACAATGGAAAGGACTTTGACCTATGCTTAAGCATAGAACAGGAATTTCTTTGAGTCTTGATTTGATTTTAGAATTGATACAATGGAGATACTCCACCCTATTCAGTCCTAATAGGATTGAGTAAGGGCTGCAGCCTAGATCAAAATTTAATTATTCCAATCTCTACCATACTCAAGTTAACAGGATTTAGAAAGGGCTGTAGCAAAGGAGTATAGATTTAATCATTTGAAAATATGACCTTCAACAGACATGTGCAAAAGCCAGAAACCTCTGGGCAGTCCTGGGTTAAGCGAGAGCCTCCATTGACAGGGAAATTGATGAAGAGTGATTGGTAGATGTGAGGACTGAGGGGAGGCAACTTAGATGGGGTCCTTAAAGATAGGAGGGTCTGGAGACTAGAGGGGGTTGAGTTTTGGAGCGGTGTGGTTCCTGGGCTCTGAGGAAGCTTGCTCTGAAGGAAGCTGAAGGTGGGGGCCTCTGAGACTGTTTCTCCATTTTGGACACGTGAGTAATAGGGACTGATCTCTTTTCTTTGCCCCAGCTATCTAAGGGCTTGGGCCTTTTGGCCCAGCCTAAACAGAAGGGGTATTTAAGCCCTATTCCCTTCTCTCTCTATATATATCTCTAATTCCTTTCTTACTCCTATTGTAATTAAACTCCAAAAAAGGCTGACGGCTGACTTGAGTTTTTCATTTAGGAATTACATAGCTGATTCCTTGGCGACCTTAAATTAATATATATCAGTCTTTTAAAGTGATTCCCTTGTAACAATCTAAAACCATCATCAAACATCATCTGCAATGGGGATAAACTAGAAGCCTTCCCAATAAGATCAGGAGTGAAACAAGGATGTCCATTACCACCTCTATTATTTAATATTATACTAGAAACACTAGCAATTAGAGAAGAAAAAGAAATTGAAGATATTAAAACAGGCAATGAGGAGACCAAGCTATCACTCCTTGCAGATGGTATGATGGTCTATTTAAAGAATTCTAGAGAATCAACTAAAAAGCTAGTCGAAATAACCAACAATTTTAGCAAAGTTGCAGGATACAAAATAAACCAACATAAGTCATCAGCATTTCTATATATTGCCAATACATCTCAGCAGCAAGAATTAGAAAGAGAAATACCATTTAAAATCACCCTACACAATATAAAATTAGGAATCTATTTGCCAAGATAAACACAGGAACTATATGAACACAATTATAAAACACTCTTCACACAATTAAAACTAGATCTGAACAATTGGAAAAACATTGATTCCTCATGGGTAGGATGAGCTAACATAATAAAAATGACAATTCTACCCAAACTAATTCATTTATTTAGTGCCATTCCCATTGAAGTACCAAAAAAACTTTTTTACTGAATTAGAAAAAAACCATAATAAAATTCATTTGAGAGAACAAAAGATCAGGTATATCCAGATAAATAATGAAAAAAAAATACAAAGGAAGAAGGTCTCACAGTACCATATTTCAAGCTATACTATAAAGTAGTGGTCTTCAAAACAATATGGTACTGGCTAAGAGACAGAAAGAATGATCAGTGGAATAGACTTGGGGTAAGCGACCTCAGAAAGACAGTATATGATAAACCCAAAGATTCCAGCTTTGGGAACAAAAATGCACTTTTTGATAAAAACTGCTGGGAAAATTGGAAGACAGTATATAAGAGATTGAGTTTGGATCAACATCTCACACCCTACACCAAGATAAACTCAGAATGGGGGAATGACTTGAATATAAAGAAAGAAACTATAAGTAAATTAGGTGAACACAGAATAGTATGTGTGTCAGATCTTTGGGAAAAGAAAGATTTTAACACCAAGAGTTAGAAAAATTTATAAAATATAAAATAAAAAATTTTGATTTCATTAAATTAAAAAGGTTTTGTACAAACAAAACCGATGCAACCAAAAGTTGAAGAGAAGCAAAAATTTGGGGGGAAATCCTCATAACCAAAACCTCTGACAAAGGCCTAATTACTCAAATTTATGAAGAGTTAAACCAATTGTACAAAAAATCAAATGAATCCCCAATTGATAAATGGGCAAAGGATATGAATAGGCAATTTTCAGTTAAAGAAATCAAAACTATTAATAAGCACATGTAAGTGTTCTAAATCTCTTATAATCAGAAAAATGCAAATCAAAACAACTCTAAGATACCACATCACACCTAGCAGATTGCTTAACTTGACATCAAAGGGAAGTAACAAATGTTGGAGGGGATGTAGCAAATTTGGGACATTAATCCTTTGCTGGTGGAGTTGTTGAATTGATCCAACCATTCTGCAGGGCAATTTGGAACTATGCCTAAAGGGCACTAAAAGACTGACTGCCCTTTGATCCAACAATAGCCCTGCTGGGTTTGTACCCCCAAAGAGATAATAAGGAAAATACTTGTACAAGAATATTCATAGCTGAGCTCTTTGTGGTGGCAAAAAAAAAAAATAGAAAATGAGGGGATGCCCTTCAATTGAGGAATGGCTGAACAAACTGTGGTATATATTAGTGACAGAATACTATTGTGCTCAAAGAAATAATGAACTGGAGGTAGTCTATGTGAACTGGAATGACCTTCAGTAATTGATGCAGAGGGAAAGGAGCAGAAGCAGGAGAACATTATATACCGAGACTGGTACACTGTGGTACAATTGAATGTAATGGACTTCTCCATTATGTAATATTTATAGGGAAAGATGATGGCATTGGAAAAACAGGAGATAAGGAAGGTTTGTGGCAGGGAAAAGAGGAGTTTAAGGGAGAGAGTGTGAATGTTAAAAACTATAAATGTCAAACTGTAAAGGTTTTGGCCAAACTGTAAAGAATATTTTTTAGTTTTTTGACTTAAAATCTAAATAAGTGATCGCCAAGGTAAATTCCCTAATATGAAAATACCCAAGTCAGCTGGGATTTATGGAGATTTTAATTAATATAAATGAAGGAATTAAGGGAAGGCCGAGAGAGAGAGAGAGAGAGAGAGAGAGAGAGAGAGAGAGAGAGAGAGAGAGAGAGAGAGAGAATTAATTGATCTGGCTCAGGCTGAGCCATGCAGTATAAAAGGAGCCTAGGCCAAATTGGCCTAGGCCTGAGCCTAAGGGAGAGTGAGTCAGTCTTTATCACTCACCACAAGATCATCTCTAAGCTGGGTTCTTTCCCTCTGAACTGAAATCCTCTCCAAACTGAATTCAATTGCGAACTCAATTTAAAATGTCCCTCACTTCAACTCTGAACTCCAAATAACTAAATTACCTTTTTACCCCTTCCTTTTAAAGAAATTTTCTCTTATGTCACCTCCCCTAAATTTTCATGTCTGCCAATCACAGATGCTTTTTCCCAGGACTGCCCATTCTTAGTTCTCATCTTCTTTGGTTCTCACCTTCTCTGGTTAGATTAAATCCTCTGAGTATTTCACACCTCTTTTGTTAAGCTTGCCTTTTGTAAGTTGCTTGACCGTTTAGGTACTAATTTAACCTTTATAGGTACTTAGCACCCTTTTGTATTAGATCTAAAAATAGACTACCTAGCTTAAGGTTTTGGCTTTACTATAAGGTGTGAGTTGGAGACTTTCATTGTTCAATCAGGAGTTTACAACTTTATCTTCCCCTAAGGCACTGTCTGAGTAAGGTGGAGTAATTTTAAAAGTTCCCAATACATTCCTGATTAAGTATCTTCATTGTTAAAAATGGGGAATAGCTTAATCAGATCTTCTAAAGTAGAGTCTGAGTAGTTTTAAGATTCACAGGAGGAAATATTGCTGCTGGTGAGGCAAAGGTGAGAGACGCCCCCTGCCGAGAGGCAGCAGCAGGGGTTTGATAAGGACCATTTGTCGTTGAATGACTGAGCTGATGTTCAGCTGCCTCCATGCCCAGAAAAGATAGTCCACTTATCTGACTGTGATATTTAAAATTTTTTAATAACTAGTTTGGATTGGAGAGATATCAGGGAAAAAGGGAAGAGGGAGGTCCCTAAATAAGGTTGGAGTTTCTCTCAGCTTTGGAGCGGAGACCAAGCCTCATAGGCTGATGGAGTGCTTCTCCAACTCCCATCTATGCAATTTCAGAAACTTAGCAGTAGATAGAAAGCAACAAGAACAGTTCTAACCTTAAGAACTGGTTGGGCCTGTGTCTTCAGGCTGAACCGAGTAGAGGCACTCCTAATCCAGACTGGGAAGCCAACACTCCTCCCACCTCCAACACCAGGAAGGAAGGAAGCCGGGAAGGAAGTGCTAGTCACAAGACTCAACTGCCACTCCCAGTTGCCCCTTCCCCCACCAACTGTCAGTCTTGACAATTTCCTCTCTATGGATATTCCCACTGGTGCTTATTCTAACACAGTGGCAGAAAATTCAGAACTTGTTCTTGTTTACTTTCTACAGTTAGTAGCAATGCAGTGATCCAGAACAACTCAGTGGGATTTATGAGAAATAACACTATCCACATTCAAAGGAAAAACTGTGGGAGTAGAAACACAAAAGAAAAATAACTGCTTGGTCAAATGGGTTGATGGGGAAATGATTGGCGATGTAGACTCTAAATAATCACCCTAGTACAAACATCAACAACATGGAAATAGGTTCTGATCAAGGACACATGTAAAACCCAGTGTCATTGCACATCAGTTAAAGGAAGGGGTGGGGTAAGGGGAGGGGAATCATATGATTCTTGTAAGCAAGGGAAAATGTTCTAAATTGACTAATTAAATAAAATTTAAAAATAAAATTAAAAAGTACTTTTCAATCTGCATTCAGATTCTATCAGGTCTTTCTCTGGAGATGGATAGCATTTTTCTAAGTCCTTCTAAATGGACTTGGATATTTGCATTGCAGGAAATAGCTAAGCCTTTCACAGTTAGTCATACAGTATTATTGTTATTGTATTAAATGTTTTCCCGGTTATTACTGCTCACTTCCCTTTGCATTAGTTCATGTAAATATTATTGGGTTTTTCATCCTGCCCATAATTTCTTATAGAACAAAAATATTCAATCACAGTATATATCACAACTTGTTTGGACATTCCCTAATTGTTATTTATCCTCTCAATTTCCAATTCTTTGCCACCACAAAAAAGAACTGACACAAATATTTTTTACATATAGGTCCTCTTCCTTGTTCTTTGATCTTTTAGGGGATACAGACATAGTAGACATATGCTGGATCAAAGGATATGTACAGGTTTAGAGCCTTTTGGACATAGTTCTAGAAAGGCTGACTCAACTTACAGCTCCACTGTCCCAAATTTTTCACATTCCCTCCAATATTTTTCATTTTTTTTCCTTTTCAGTCACAGGCAACCTGATAAGTGTGAAGTGGTACCTCAGAATTGTTTTAATTTGCATTACTATAATCAAAAGAGAGTTAGACCATTTTTTCATATAATTGCAAATAGTTTTGATTCTTCTGAAAATAGTCTGTTCATATCCTTTGGCAACTTATCAATTGGAAGGATGATTCATTTTTATGAATTTAACTCAGTTTTCTACATAGCTGTTCTATGAGATCTTTTTCATAGAAGCCTGCTCTTAATTTCCCCCCAGTTTTCTGTTTCCCTTTCAATACTGGCTGCATTGGTTATGTTTGTAGAAAACCTTTTTAATTTGATGAAATCAGAATTATGCATTTTATATCCCATGATACTCTCTCTCCTTCTCATTAGTCATAAATTCTTCCATTATCCATATATTGGGTAGGCCATAAATCTGATTCCATGCTTCTTTAATTTGTTCATATCAACTTTTGTGTCTAAATCATGATTCCATTTTGTCCTTAACTCAGCACAGGTTGTGAGATGTTTGTCTATATACCTGGTTTCTGCCAAATTACTTTCCAGTTTTCTCAGCAACTACTGTCAGATAATGCTTTCTTGACCCAAAATGTTGATCTTTGCATATATCAAGCACTAGACAACTAGACAACACTAGATTACTATGGTCATTTACCACTATGTATTATGTACCCAATCTACTCCACTAACCCACCACTCTATTTCTCAGGCAGTACCAGATTGTTTTGTTGATAACAGCATTGTAACACAGTTTAAGATGTGATACTGCTAAGCCACCTTTCTTCCATTTTTTCATTGATTCCCTTGATATTCTTGATCTTTTGTTCTTCCATATGAATTTTGTTATTATTTTTTCTACCTCTATAAAATATATTATGTAATTTGATCCATGTAACATAGAATAAATAAATTAATTTCCATAGAATTGCCCTTTTGTTATTTTGGCTCAGCTTACCCATGAGCAATTAACATTTCTCTAATTGTTTAGATCTGAGTCTATGTGAAAAAGTGTTTTGTAATCATTTTCATAGAGCTCCTAGGTTTCTCTTGGTAGCTAGTCTGCCAAACATTTTATATTGTCTAAAGTTATTTTTAATGGAATTTCTCTAACTCTTGCTGCTTGGTTTTGTTGGTAGTATATAGTTTGCTGGTGATTTATGTGGCTTTATTTTATGTCCTACAACTTTGTTGAAGTTGTTCATTATATCAACTAATTTTCAAAAAATCCTTACATTCAGTTTTAGAATCAATGTTGTGTATTGGTTCCAAGGCAGAAAAGTGTTAAGGGCGAGGCAATGGTAGTTGTCATTTGCCCAGGGTGATACAGTTTAGAAGTATTTGAGGCCATATTTGAACCCAGGATCTTCCAACCTTTGACCTGGCTCTCAAACCAATGAGTCACCTATCTGTCTTCTTAACAATTTTTTTTGTTGATTCTTTTATCCCATCATATAATCTGAAATGTGAAAGTTTTGTTTTCTCATTGCCTATTCTAATTCTTTTAGTTTCTTTTTCTTCTCTAATTTCTTTAGCCAACATTTATAGAACAATATAGAATAATATTGATAATAATTAACATCGTTGCTTCACCCCTAATCTTTTTAGAAAGGCCTTTAACTTATCCCTATTACAGATAATGCTTGCTGATGGTTTTAGGCAAATATTATTTATCATTTTAAAGAAAACCCCATTTATTCCTATGTTTTCTAGTGTTTTTAATAGGAATGTGTGTTGCATTTTGTCAAAATCTTTTTCTGCATCTATTGAGATAATCTTATGATTTTTGTTGTTTTTATTGATCTGGTCAATTATTCTGATAGTTTTACTGCATTGAACAAGTCCTGAATCACTGGTATAAATTCCACATAATCATATTGCATGATCTTTGTGATATATTGCTGTTACCTCCAGGCTAGCATTTTATTTAAAATTTTTGCATCAATATTTATTGGGAAAATTTGTCTGTAGTTTCCTTTCTCTGTCTTTGTTCTTCCTGGTTTAGGTATCAGCACCATATCTATGTCATAAACGTAATTCAGAGGAATTCCTCCTTTGCCTGTTTTTCCAAATAGTTTATATAGTGTTGGGATTAATTGTTCTTTAAATGTTTGATAAATTTTATTTGTTAATCCATCTGGTCCTGGGAATTTTTTCTTAGGGAACTTATTTATGGATTTTTCAATTTCTTTTTCTTTTTTTTTTAATTCTTACCATCTACCTTAAAATCAATGCTGTTTATTGATTCCAGGACAGAAGAGTGGTAAGGGGGTTATGTGGCAATGGGGGTTAAGTGACTTGCCCAAGGTCACATAGGAAGTGTCTGAGGCTAGATTTGAACCTAGGAACTCCCATCTCCAGGTCTGGCTCTCAATTCACTGAGCTGCCCAACTGCCCCCTCAATTTCTTTATATAAAGTAGGATTATTTAAGTTTTCTATTTCCTCTTTCACCATTCTGAACAATTTACATCAGCATCCCTTATACTATAGACCATTTTGGAATTGAACACACTTTATAGATTGAAGTGGCACTATGAGATCCTTTTTCCTGGATAATATATGTATTATATTATACTCATTCACTTTTATAAGCAGCCAAATCAGAATCAATCAGTTATAATCAACAAACATTTATCATGCACTGTTCTAGATAGTGGGAAAAATACAAATAAAATAAGAATGCTTTGAAGAAACTTGCAATGTGACATGAGTCACAAATTGGGCTCATACTGAGTTTTCAGTTGATTAAACACAAGTCTTTTTCACACAAATTACCATGCTGACAAATGTCCTTCTTTCTCCACTTGGATAATTTGGTTTTTTTTTAACTGAATAAGCAACTTTGTGTTCATCTGTATTAAATTTCATCTGGTTGGCTTTGACCATTTTGTTTCTAATTCTAGCTTATCAATATCATTCTGGACCCTTCTTAAGCAATTCAGTTTATTAACTATGTCTCCCAGGTTCATTTCATCTACCTATTTTATAAACATGCCATTTATGTCCTTCTTAAAGTTCTTTTCAACAGGACAAAAGTGAAGATTGAACCCTGTCCCACATTACTGAAGATCCCACTTTGGGCTATCAATCTATTAATTAGCTCTTTGATTCTGGAAATTTGACTACTTAAAAATTCACATATTTGTACTATCATCTAGTCCATATTTCTCCATTTTATCTACAAAGATATTTGTAGATAATCTCCAATGAGTTACTGAAATTTCAATAAATTATTTCTAAGGTATTCACCTTTTCTACTTGTCTAATAAATTACTTTTTAGTAATTTGAAATCAGGAAACTTCAGAAAGCAAGGTGGACATTTTCAATGTGTGTGTCTGTATTGCTCATGCATATATGCACATGATTGTTCAGAAAGGGAAGGAAGATGAAGTTGAAAAAAAATTGAAAATTTCTTCCTATGCTCCTGAGTGGAGTCAAGCAAAATATGTATGAAACAAATAAACTCTAAAGTTACTCTCCCAAATTGAGAACTGATATATCTGCTACTAAGGGTTCTACAGGTATCATCATGAGAATATTAGAGTTGTTTCTTCTCTAATAAAATGGGCTTGACATCCTCCCAAATTGTCTTCCTTTTTTACTGGAAAGTTCTACTGACTAGTCTCTAGTTCCAGCTAACCAATTGACACCAACTATGCTTTGCAATGGGATATTTATTTCAATGTTATGACCCCCCAAAAAGTTAAAAGTTTCCTCTCATCTCTGTAGAAGCAAATTTTCTTTTATTCATCTTGATCTTTGCAAAAAGTGGGTTCAAATTTATCAGTTTCCACATAACAATGCTTCCACAAAATTCACATTCAGATTTGGCATGAGTCTTCATCTCACCTACTGAATAGATTCTGAAGGTTACTCCAAAAGGTAGCTTCTTGCTCTTTGGGGTATTGATGCTTGGCTTCTTGAAAAATCAAGAACAGCTTCAATCTCCTAAAAGTTTGCTCTCCTAACATTTCAAAATTCACAAGGTCAGAACCTCGAGAGTAATTTATGTACCAAAAATTTTAAATAGAAAAATGCCAGTGCAGGTTAAAAACTCAGACCTATGTTCTCAGGCCATATATTGTTCCCAGGAGAGATTGAGCAAGTCTTCTCTTACAGTATTGTCTCTCATCAAAAACAATCCCCAAATGCAATCCAAGATATCACAAAAAAAGAAAAGGGAAAATGAAGAGGCTGAAAAGAAAATACAAGAATCTCAATCACTAGAACCTTTTTGAAGGCATTCCCCACTTCTGACAATCAAGCCACTCAAAAGCTTTCCCCTAATGGAATGTTTAGCAGACCAGAACCATTTAAAGAATGACCATATATGCACAAATGTTTCTAATACACTTGTACTACATATCGGAGAAGTAGATTCTCTAGCCTCTTCCCACACAGGGAACTTATAACAGCCAAGTACATCAAGTACATCAATAAATTCTGCATATTACCAGTCTGTGTTACATGTATACAGCAAGACAATCCTCAAGACTGTAGATTTAGAGTTGCAAGAGACTTCATAGTTCATACAGTCTAAGGCTCTCATTTTATAGATGAAAAAAACCAATATCCAGAGAGGTTAAGGAAACTCTCCAATATTATATAGGTAATATACATTAGAAAGGTTTTAACTCCAGGTCTTCTGCCTCCATATTCTTTCACATCTTACTCAGTTAAAATATTTTCAATATGGAACACACAATATGCAATTAACTCAATCAAAAAGCATTGATTAAGTATCTACTATGTGCAAGGCACTATGCTAGGTTGTCTCTCCTATTCAAATGATATTTTATTTTTAAAAATGAAAATAGGATTCTAAGAGGAATTCTAATAATTCATTCTATATTTTGATACAAATAAAACCTCATGATTATAAATGGATAACCATTTATTGCAGAAAAGGGCCAGGCCTAGATCAGACTAAATAACCTCAAAAGTCCACCTGGGATTACATGATTTTGGGCACAATAGGTTAAAACTTCACTATGAACTATTAGGGTAGGTAGGTGGCACAGTGATAGAGTTCCAAACCTGAATTAGGAAGAGATTTTTCTGAATTTAAGTCTGGACTCAGACACTTAGTAACTGTGGGACCCTGGGCAAGTCACTTAACACTGTTTGTCTCAATTCCTTACCTGTAAAATGAGTTGGAGAAGAAAATGGAAAACCACTCCAGTATCTCTGCCAAGAACTCCAAATGGTGTCACAAAAAGTTGAACTTGATAGAAATGACTAATTCAAAAAAACAATAATTATAGGGCTACATTGTGAGTGTCAACACAATATTTTAAAAATGAATTGATTGGGTTTGGGTTTTTGTTTTGCTTCATGTACAAAGGTTTCTATTATAACTAAATTTTGTCTGATCTCTCTGTCTCCAAATGTATGACTATATGAATCATTTTGTTTTTTAAATATGTTCATAAATTGCCTATATTTACAAAGCACTTTTAGATTCATTTATTACTTCAGTTGTGTTAATAATTTTGATATTACAAATCTGAAATTCAGAGATATAAAAGGACTTCTTCAGGATCCACAAGTTATGGAGAGCCAGGATTTGAATCAAGATATTCTGACTTCTAGGTTTGTATCCCAAAGAGATAAATAATGGGAAAGGTTCTGTTCATACAAAAATATTTATAGCTGCACTTTTTGTGGTTGCAAAAAATTGGAAAATGAGTGGATGTCCCTTGATTGGAGAATGGATGAATATATTGTGGTGTATTGTGGGGATATAACACTTCTGCTATAAGGAATGATGAACTGTTTGATTTCTATAAGAACTGGAAAGATCTCCATGAATTGAGGCAGAGTGAAATGAGCAGAACCAAGAGACTATTATACACAGTAACTGAAACATTGTGGGATGATCAAATGTGATAGACTTTGCTATCACATTGCTAATAGCAATGCAATAATCCAGGATAATTCTGAGAGACTTATGAGAAAGAATGCTGTTCACAGCTAGAGAAAGAACTGTGAGAGTAGAAATCCAGAAGAAACCATATGATTTTTCACTTATTTATATGGATATATGATTTGGAGTTTTGGTTTTAAAAGATTACTTAATTATAAAATGAATAATGTGAAAATGGGTTTTGAGTGATAATGTATAACCCAGTGAAATTGCTTGGCAACTCCAGGAGGAGGTGGAGAAAAGGGGAGGGAGACAATAGTCATATAACTATGAGAAAAAAATTTTAATGAAATAAAAATATTTTAAATGTATTCTGGGGCAGCTCGGTAGCTCAGTGGATTGAGAGCCAGGCCTAGAGATGTGAGATCCTTGATTCAAATCTAGTCTCAGATACTTCCCAGCTATGTGACCCTGGGCAAGTCACTTAATCTCCATTACCTAGCCCTTACCACTCTTTTAAATCATTATTTTGAAATGGTTTTCATCTAGATAAATGAAGCTTTACTGCCTTTAAAAACAAATCTTGCTTTGGTATTTATATAGAAACCATGTTAGACAAGACTTATACTTAGTAGAAATTTGAATTTAATAACTGTCCACTGAAAGAAGCAGCCTGCTGGTGTACTAGGTTGAGGGACAGTCTTAGAAACAGGAAAACTTAATTCAATTATAAGCATCTCTTACACATTATAGGAGTTAGGGCTGTAATGCCTCCATGACTTGGAAAATCCACTTAAAATTTTTTGCCTCTCCCTTTGTACCAGAGAAGAAGTCTGAATTTTTCTTTTATGGGCTTTTTGCAGTGCATTGGTATAAAATTTGGGTTAAATATTTGTTCATAAACTATATAGCTTCAAAACTTTTTCTGTGCCATCTGTTGGCTTTTGCACATTATCGGTGGCTTTTGCAAAACTCCAAAAAAAATCACATTTAATTTCTTATGTCAAACCAAGATATATCAAAACCAGGATGGAGAAAGCTATGATGTGGGATACTGATACCACCTGTGATACAGAATCTCAGTGTTCTCAATAACTCTTCATGCCTTAAGATTTGGAGCTGTTTCTTATCTACTTGGTGGAATGTATGGACTTACTAGAAATTCCATAAACCAGTGAAATTGGTGGAACCAAACGTCAGGTTAGACCAAATGTCAAAACCAAAAAAAAAAATATATATATATATACATATATATATATAAAGCCTATTTATAGCTTAAGTCACTCTTCTAGAGTAGCCTTCTTTTCCCTCATGAAATAGTGTTTATATACAAATACAATAGTCACAAGATGGCAAAATCAAAGTCAGATAAAGCTGACAAACTGACACTCCATTTGCTCAAGAACTTAATGTGACTGTGTTTTCCCTGATGAGGTAAATTCATATCCAAAATTACATTTTCATGAGGTACATATAAAACCTAGAAAGTGTCCCTGGGTAATATTCTGTTTTGAATTGCTCTATCTCTGATCTCTCAGATCAAGCATAGTTTCAAATAGAAAACTAAATAGACCTAGGGAAGTATGTTCTCAATCAGGCTGATTAATACCAACCCCTCCACCCCCACAGTTTTAGGCCTCTAAGGGGAAATACCAAGACTTCGGATACACCACAGACCAAACATTAAGTGCTCTGATTTGAGATACAAGTAATGAATTGGAACCAAGCTACTTAAATGATTCATATTGCCATTAACATCTATAATACTTTGGTAACAATGCCTTTGGGGTACATCCCATTCAGCACATCCATCCTATGGGATTGAATTTCATTTTAGAGCAAAATTTAGCAAAGTGCCTTGCATTGAATAGATGCTTAGTCTTGAGTGGATAGCTGAATGAACAAACATGAATCAATGGGTAATACTTGCTAATGCTGAATCATTTTTAATGATTTAAGTGATACATAATATAGTTCTCTAATACACACAGCATTATAGCCACAGAATTTCAAAGCAGCAATCCCACAGAGTGGGGGAAATGATTCAGTAATGGAAACAGTTAATTTGGTACTGTGAAGACAAAACAACAGAGTCGTTGATGGATTTCTTTTGGCTTCCTTTTTGTTTCCATTTCTCTCTGCCCCTCTCCATATCCCTCTGCCTCTTCCCCTCCTTCTCTTTCTCCATTATGATATAGTTTTAGCCTTGTAGAAAGACAGAGCATATTTTTATTCCCCAAAGTGGGCAGCTGTATGGACTCGAGCATGGTTTTCCCTGACTTGACTGGTAGACTTTCACCATCACACCAATCTATCCAGAACAGCAACAGAGTGTCTGCTTTGACTGCCTTCAAAGTGTTTTGTAGATTATGAAGGTGGGAGAAAGAGGAGGCTTTCCTATTTTGAACTCAACTTGTCTCTGGGCCACAGAGCTATTATTATGTAGCTCCATAGTCCATTTCTTCTTCCTACCTACAACCTCCCTCTCTGTAGTGATGGGAGAGGGTGATTCTTCAGACTGGAGTCTGGGACTCATTAGGGATATATTAGAAGACACCAATGAGAAAGGCAAAGATGTGGGAATGTATTCACATACTCTTGCTTCTAATGGAGTCTTCATCTTCTAAAAATATTTCCTGATTCCATTAACTTTCAACCACAACCAATTATACAATATGAAAAGCATGCGGGAGACTAACCATTTCCTTTTGAAAGAGAAATGAATCTTTAAAATCTACATATGCATCAAAATTTGGATCAAGTCTCTGTCTAATTTGGGACACAAGAGTATAATGAGTTCTGAGATAGAATAGTCTGGTATACTGTAGAGGAGAATAACAGAAGGAAGGAATCCTTCTACTTAATTACTGCTGTCATAATATGAGTCATTATGTCTTCAGTCTAGTGATGGATATGGAAGGTAGATTTCAAGTTTGAGTTTCTGAAACTCATTGATTCATTCCATGGAAAGATAAAGTTTATCCCAAACTCATTTTGTTTCATCTTGAGGAAAAACTTATTTCCACATAATTATTCTGTGAGAACTTGAAAGACCTAATCCCTACTGATTAGGAGGTTAGGAAGCTTGAAGTTCTAGGAAAAGAAAAATCCTTACTATGTGTAGAAATGTACACTTTCAGAGACAGAAGAGAAAAAGTTCTTTTCTAGACTATGAATTCTACATTCTCCCTTTTTCAGAGAAGCAAGTAGATTTCAGTGTCTCACATTCCAAACATAGATTGCTGAAAATGACCCCTTTATTATTCAATCTTAATAACAGCATTAATGTTAATTAGTACATACACATATGTGCATGTTATAGATATGTAAGTATGTATGTGTTAAACATTACCACCAACTTCTAGCAATTCTTAAATGGCAGGCTTGTCAGTACTTTCACTTGGTTCTCTTCTATGACACAATTCAGTTGTTCTAAGTCTAAAACAGTACGTAGAACTGAACAGAAAAATCCAGATATAGGCTGATCAGAGCAGTGTATTGCGAGACTATCAGTTCCTATGTTATAGATACTATGCTGTTCTTAATAAAGCCTAGGAAATCAAATGTGTTGGTTGCTATGTCTCACTGTGGGGTCATGTTGAGCTCGCAGCCCACTAAAAGCCTCAGATCTTTTTTTACACAAAAACTGGCACGTCTGGTACCAACTGGATGATATTGAAAAGCCTCTTAGGTTATTTGAGCCTCAATTTCTTCATCTGGAAAATATCTGTTGTACTTGCTTTACATGGGATAACTGGCTCACACAAATAGAAAACTGGGGTTGATCTCAGAAAGACTCTCCTTTCTGAGCTGAAATCTGGCCTTAGACACTTACTCACTGGGTGACCCAGGGCAAGTTACTTAATTCTACCTCATTTTTCCTATCTGTGAAATGAGCTGGAGAAGAATATTGCAAACAGCTCTAGTTTCTTTGCCAAGAAAAGCCCCAATAGGGTCATAGTTAGGCACAATTGAAAAAGTGAATTACAATAATTTGCTTTACTATCTGTTGTGAAGATCAAGTTGTATAATGTGTGAAAGAAATCTATAAAACTTAAAAGGTTTTAAAAATGATAGCTATTTCATAATCTTTTTCCTCATTATAGTCAAAGTAGTTCAGATAGAAATAGTCCTGGGAAAAAAACCCTTTCTACTATTGCTCTTTAATGTTTAATGTTGATACAACTATTTTGAAGGTTCACTAAATGATTGTTTTTTGTAATTGAATAAAAGTGTTGGAATATAAACTCATCATCTGTAGCCTCACTGAAAGCATTTTTGGGTCATCTCCAATAAAAGACAAGACAATGGAGAGATGTATTTCATCCAGTTCCAACATGTTTTGAGAACTTTTAATTTCATATACTTTGTAGTTTATAGTTGTTCTGTATGGTAATGTCCATTAAGAATTTTGATCTTCAAATTGGAAAAACATCTTTATAACAAAACTGTCTGACAAAAGTTTAATTTCCAAAATATATAAGGAACTAAGTCAAATTTACAAAAGATTAAGCCATTTCCCAATCAATAAGGGATATAAATAGGCAGTTTTCACATGAAGAAATTAAAATAATAATAATAAGCACTTGAAAAACTGTTCTGAGGTACCACCTTATATCTAGCAGACTGGCCAATATGGTAGCAAAGGAAAATGATAAATGTTGGAGGGGATGAGGCAAAATTGGGACACTAATTCACTGCTGGTGGAGTTGGATATTGGTCCAACCATTTTGGAAGGCAACTTGGAACTATGTGTAAAAGGTTTTAAAAGAATGCTTGCCCTTTGACCCCTTTGAAAACACTGCTGGGTTTGTACCCCAAAGATATTATGAGGAAAAACACTTGTACAAAAATATTCATAGCCATACTCTTTGAGGTAGCAAATTTGGAAAATGAGGGGATGTCCATCAATTGGGGAACAATTCAATAAATTATGGTATATATTGATGATGGAATATTATTGTGCTGAAAGGAATAAAGAACTAGAGGAATTCCATGTGAACTGAAATGACCTCCAGGAATTGATGCAGAGTGAAAGGAGCAATACCAGGAGAACATTGTACACAGAGACGGATACACTATGGCACAATCGAATGTAACTAACTTTTCTACTAACAGCAATGCAATGATCCAGGACATTCCAGAGGAACATAGGAGAAAGAATGCTACCTATATCCAGAGAAAGAAAGGAAACAAGAATGCATTAGAAAAATATATGATAGAATACATAGTTCGACAGGGATATCATTAGGGTTTTGATGTTAAAGGATCATGCTACTGCAAATATGAATAACATGGAAATAGGTTTTGAAAAATGATGCATGTAAAACCCAGTAAAATTGCTTGTCAGCTTCAGGAGGGGGAAGGAAAGAGCAGGAGGGGGGAGGATAATGAATCCTATAACCATGGGAAAATATTCTCAATTTTAAAAAGGGAGAAAAAGAATTTTGTTTTTAAATTTTGGTGGGACAATGTTTTTTCCAGACAATTGTGAGTCATAATTTGCTTGGTGAAAATATTATTGATTCAGTACAGTTACCTGACTTCTCAAAAATATTTAAGAGTTTGCATTTGTAGTACAAGGCTCTGGCAGTAATGAGGTTCTTGTGTATATGATATTTTTTGAGGTAATTGATAATTGATAAACTTTTGTAAGCCATAATATCTATTATTAGTGACTTTACTATAACTACTGTAGTAAAGGATTTCTAGCAGGGCTAGCTGACAGCATGAGACCCTACAGACCAACATTCCACTCAGAACTCCCAGAAACTGGGACTAGAGACAGAGGCAGTTGCAAAAAGAGGTTGGTGAATTCTGAAAGAGTGAGGCTGCTTTTCTCTAGCAATCAAGAGAGCCCAGGGGTGCTACCTGATTATTTCTGGGGTGGACCCAGAAAGTCAGTGGTCCCTTTTCCTTTGGGCTTCCGTGTTTCCTGCCTGTCCTTGCTACTGGAGTTAGTGCTACTGCTGTGGAGAAGATTTCATCTGAGCTGTTACTGGGATTGCTGCTTGGCCCAAAAGAGGACTCTGGTGTTGTGAGAATCATTGGCCCAGTTGTCCCTGGCCCTGTTCCTAATAAAACCCCTTAACCTTAAGTATTACTTTAGAAATTTAGTTTAGAATAGTTATATAAGTATAAGGGGTTTAATCTCTAAGTGGGTTATAAATTAGCTAATCCCTGATTTCTTCCTTTAGATAAATAAACTTAATTTATATATACTTTGAACCCTTCCTTTAACCCTCCCTATAACACTATTAAGAATGACTTCATTTCTATAAATCTGCTTAACTAAGATATTCTGCGCTTCTTTTTTCAACATATTATTGTTTGAGTTTCTGTGGATTCTTCCTTTCACAGAAAAAAAAATTTGTCCTTCACTGTGGACCTTAGCCATTTCATCCTCCAGACAGAAAAGAGTAAATTAATATTAATTACAATGATAATATGAGCTACATGGCTCAGTGGATAGAGAGCCAGGTCTAAAGATGGGAGATCCTTGATTCAAATCTGACCTCAGACACTTCCTAACTGTATGACCCTGGGAAAGTCTCTTAACCCCCATTGCCTAGCCCTTCTTCTGCCATGGAACTAATATGCAATATTGATTTTAAGTTGGAAGGTAAGAATGTTCTAGAGTCTTTTTATATGAACTGGAAGAACCTCAATGAACTGATAAAGAGTGAAATGAACAGTACCAGAAGAACATTGTACATAGAAAGTAAAACATTCTGGAACAATCCAATGTAATGCTCTTTGCTCCTAGTAGCAATGCAACAAGCCAGGACACTGCTGAAGGACTTAAGAGAATGCTATCCACATTGAGAGAAAGAACTATGGGAATAGAAATGCAAAAACAAAACATATGAATCACTTATCGCATGTATATATGGATATGTGATTTGAGGTTTAGTCTTTTAAAAATAACTATAGCAAAAATGAATAATATGGGAACAGGTATCAAGTGGCAACATCTGTACAATCCAGTGGAGTTGCTTGTTGGCTTTGGGAGGAGGGAGGTAAAGAAAAGGAATCATGTAAACATGGAAAAATATTTTTAAATGAACAAAAATATAGAAGGTAAGGTTTTTTAAATGTTACTAAGATCTTACTACATACAAAACACAGTACGGAGCACTGAAGATACAAATAAAACAAGTTCTCAAGAAACTCATATAATAACAGGGGTAAACTACATATATAGAATATTTTAGGCACAAATAAGATGGAAAGGTCACATGATCCTTTAGGCACATTAACAAAGGAGATGGTAAAAAAATATTCTTTAAAATCTTTTATGATGCTCATTTGTCTTCTGATAATATAAGAAGTTAAGGTAAAACAGAACAATTAAAAACAAAACCCTCACCTGCTGAAAATACTTTAGTATTGGTGCCATTGGCCATTAATGTGAGGAAACAGAGTAAAGGTAGATGAACTAAACAAAGGAACATGTTCATTACACACCATACTGGCCAAACTGGAAAAAATAACTTTATGGGGTTCATACTAATTCATACTAATTTTCATAAATAAGCAGTACCTTAGCTCCAAGTAATACAAGTATTACTAACTTGTGAAAATTAAGTAAAAAAAAAATAGATTTATTCCTAATCCTAGATAAGATGGGGGGGGGGGATGAAATTGAGGAAATACTAAAATCTTGAGAGAAAAAAATCAAAACACCTGAGATCACTGAAAATCTTCACATTATACAAACATCAAAGAAGTATAGCCTTTTAAACATACTTCAACCAGCCTAGTTGTGGATCACCATTGAGACAGACCTTGGTTTCTGCATATGAGGGAATGACTTTGGCAATTGACTATGCCACATTTGGAAGGAAACTTGGTGGGGCAGATGTTTTGCAATAGCCCCTTTGACTCTGACTCCTCTTTCTCCAGGGACAAAGTGAGATCCTAATTAAGAGTTAGAGGGAGAGAAGGGGAATATGTTTTCACTTTTGTTCCTAATAAATATCATTGTTTGAAAGTTGAGAGTGGAAAGACAGAGAGACAGAGATAAAGAAACTGAGCTGTCATTGATAACTGCTGAAAGAATACTTTCAGTTGAATGACAAAGTCATGAGCCAGAAATTTAAAAGTGAGAGAAGTGGAACCACCTAGAAGAGATAACTTTCTCAACAAGTTCAATTGAGAAGGGAAAGAAAGATATATGAATAAAGAGAATGGAGATGGTTGGATCAAGTGGTGTGTTATTCTTGTTTTATAGAAGGGAGATGAGTAATATAAGCAGAAGGGAAGGAGTAAGCATATATAGCAGATTTAAATGTGTTAACAATATTGATATTATGTTGAGTCTTTTTGTTAGAGCTAAATAATAACTCTTGCTATGAATATGAATTTCAAGACCCCTTACACTAATGCTGTTACACCCTACAAGTAGATAAGCTGTATTCTGAGATAATTTATTTGGTTGGTTGACCCAAGGGAGGGAGTAGTAGTGATTTTGGTGTTTCTTTTTTTATCTCTTTTTTATTATTTAAATTTATTTAAAATATTTTTCCATGGTTACATGTTTTTTTTTTTTTCCCAAACCTCTTCCCTCTCCAACTCCCAGAGCTGACAAGCAATTCCACTGGGTTATCCATGTATCGTTGTTCAAAACTTATTTCCATGTTATTAATATTTGCAGTAGAGTGATCTTTTAACATCAAAACCCCAGTCACATCCCTATCAAACCATGTGATCAATCATATGTTTTTCTTCTGCATTTCTACTCCCACAGTTCTTTCTCTGGATATGGATAGAGTTCTTTTTCATAAGTTCTTCTGGATTGTCCTGAGTCATTGAATTGCTGCTAGTAGAAAAGACATTCAGTTTTTCCATAATGTCTCTGTACAATGTTCTCCTGGTTCTGCTCATTTCACTCTGCATCAATTGCTGAAGGTCTTTCCAGTTCACATAGAAATCCTTCAGTTCACTATTCTTTTGAGCACAATAGCATTTCATCACTATCAGATACCAAAATTTGTTCAGCCATTCCCCAATCAAGGGATACCCCATCATTTTCCAATTTTTTGCCACCAAAAAGAGTATGGCTATATATATATTTTCATACAGGTATTTTTCCTTATTATCTCTTTGTGGTACAAAGCCAGCAGTAGTATGTCTGGGTCAAAGTGCGGGAATTCTTTTAAAGCCCTTTGCACAAAGTTCTAAATTACCCTCCAGAATGTGAATATCAATTCACAACTCCACCAGAAATGCATTAGTGTCCCAACTTTGCCACATCCCCTCCAACGTTATTCATTTTCCTTTACTGTCATATTGACCAGACAGCTGGGTGTGAGGTGGGATTTAGAACACTTTTCATATGCTTATTGGTAGTTTTGATTTCTTCTTGTGAAAACTGCCTATTCATGTTCCCTGACCATTTGTTGATTGGGGAGTGGCTTGATATTTTTGTAAAGATTTTGGTGTTTCTAATTAGTACTGAGGAACTATTTCTGAAGAAAGTATGTCAGAGTGACCAAATGCAAGTTCTGAGGCCCCTCTAAATCTTCTAAACCAAGGGCTACTACCTCTAACAGATATCAAATAAGCCCACTTGCTTCAGAGTTCCAGAGAGACCTACATGTCTCTCACACTGCCTGAATTTCTCAAATTAGAGATTCATTTGAAATAATAACCTTTAAATGTAAACATCCCTTAGAAGGTTGAGGGTAGGATGCAGGGGAATTAGTCATTAATGTCTTAGAAAATTAGTTTAATCATAGTGTTTTCCTAATGCCTAGGTGAAATGAATTGTATTAAAAGAAGGTAGTTTTACCCCCAGGTGAATCTTGGAACCCTGGAAAATCTGGTTTAGTCGGTTATTAAAAGCTTTACTTGAGGCAGATGGAAAGCACTGCTTATGACTTTGAATAAGGTAAGCAGCCCAAGCATATTCAATTAACATAAGGATCAAGCTGGGCTTTGAGTCTGACAGATTAGATAGCCCTAGTCCATATAGGTTTCTTAATGTCCTGTCTGTTCTGTCTAGATGGCACAACTTCTAAACAGTTGGAGTCAATTTTACTCTCTTTTAAAACTAAATGTATTTGCCAGTATTTATATAAGAATTTAAACTAATGTAGTAGTAAAATATGAAAATCATCTAAAATTTTTCACTTCCACCCTGGTCGGTGTGTGTGCATGTGTACGTGTTCCCGTGCGTGTGTGTGTGTGTGCTTGGAAGATACCCTTCCAAATCATGTGAAGAAAATTGCAATATGTTTCAGTGTACTACTTCTCAAGACTACTAGGTAAACAGGAGATAAATTATAATTAGCTTAACTATTTAATATTTTGAAATACTATGACAGGGTGGAAAAATACTATATTATATCAGAGTGTGGATGGTAAAATGCAGTAAAGCAATAATGAAGCCTTTCTGTTTCTGGGCAGGCCATTTAAAATCATCTACCACTATTGTTTATAAGTGGTATTTTTACTGACCCACCACCACCACAATCATCAAACTGTAGTAACTACAAGAATCAATCGAAAATTAAAAGAATATCAATTAAGCATTGTACCTTATACAACTGTAAGCAACTGTTCTGATAAACTATAAAACTTTGCCATATCAAAACACTAAATATGATACAAAATTAATTCATGTTTTGATTATAAAGAAAAACTTATTCCCTTCAACTTTTAGTCTGAAAAATGTATTTTCACTTACAGATTCATATAAAAATATATGTATCATTTTGTAGAAGAAGGTATCATGAGAATTTTTTGGCTCCATTAACCCTGAGTTCCCAGGCTGACCAAACATCTTGGGAGGAGTTTGTGGTATGAAATTTGTTAGACAAATTCAAACTTAATGTGGAAGGTTTTGAAAGAGTTAGGTTTTTTTCATCTTTTTAGCTGAAAAAAATGAAAAATATAAAATTAAACCAATGAACATACATCAAATGCTATCTTCTCAGCCTATTGGATCACAGTAACTTTACAGCTAGGGAACATTTTGTTGAGCTTTACATAGTCATTTTACAGTTTTCTTTTGGAAGATCAGGTTGGCACCAGCTTTGATATTCTATAAGATGTAAGTCACTGCCATGAACACAAAATAGACTTGGGGTATGATTTGCCAGAAGTAATTGACATCTAGATAATTCATTGGCAACTGTGTCCATCCCATAGTCATATTGGTTAATGTCCCCAGAACATTGTCTATCATCCTTGCCACTGTACTATAAATGATACAGTAGCCCCAATAAATGGCAATTATTCATAACACAGCAAACCACAATATTAATTGTAATATGGTTGCCATTAGATATTTTAAGGGCTCGAACTTCCAGGAATTAAGAATTAGAAAATGGTTGCTGTTCTAGCAAGCTTGTTTCTACCCAGGATCTAAGATGACTACATCCTATAAGCTGACAGCCCTAGTACAGCCTCCCTTTTACAGTCGCCTCTCTTCCTCAGTTTTGTAACTGACCAGAGTGGCAGTTGGTAACTGATTTGTTCTCCCCCCCAACCAGGAATCAAGATGTTTTTGATCCTGTGTGGAAACTGCTGGGCAGAGTCAGTGACAAAGACTTCTCGCCTCAGGAGTTGTAATTGACAACTTCACAACTGACAGCTGATGACAGTTGATGACAGTCACTAAAGCTTTTTTTTTTTTTAATAAATGGGGTTCTTTTAAATCCAGGGCAGGGAAAAATGGAAAAAGGAAAGTGGGGAAAAGGGATCCCTGTCTCTATCTAAACCCTTTTCCTCCCTCCTTGAGTTTGGGGGGAACTCGGGCCTTGGCAACCTGAGCCACCTGAGAGAAAGTCTGGTTGCCTCACCCCCGAACAATAGGAGCTGAGGTAAAAACTGCTCAGGTTTCTCTTCAGAAAGTCCCTTCAATTGACAAATGTTGGGGGGAAGGATTTCCAGTCACCTGCAATAAAAGTAGGTAACCCTCAGAAGAAAGTCTTTTTCCCACCTTCTGTCTTAGACTTTTCAAGACCGAAAACCCCAACTCCTCTACCAGCCAGAGTCTTCTCCTTCTCAAGATTCCAAAAACCTGGGACCCCTCCCCCATCAATGTGATCAGTTTCACATGCTCTTCAGCCTGGCACTTTTTCCTTAGTGTCAACCTCTGTCACAGCCCTTCGATTGGGGAATGGCTAAACAAATTGTGGTATCTGTTGGTAATGGAATACTATTGTGCAAAAATAATAATGAACTGGAGGAATTCCATGTGAACTGGAACAACCTCCAGGAATTGATGCTGAGTGAAAGGAGCAGAAACAGGACAACATTGTACACAGAGATGGATACACTGTGACACAATCAAATATAATGGACTTCTCTACTAGAAGCAATGCAATGATCCAAGACATTTCTGAGGGACCTATGAGAAAGAACCCTATCCACATCCAGAGAAAGAACTTTGGGAGCAAAAACACAAAAGAAAAACAACTGCTTGATCACAGGATTCAATGGGGATATGATTGGGGGTGTAGCCTCACCCTAGTGCAAATATCAATAATATGGAAAAAGGTCTTGATCAATGACAGATGTAAAACCCAATGGAGTTGTGCATTGGCAAGGGGAGGTGGGAGGACGGCAGAGAAAAAACATGAATCATGTAATCGTGGACATTTTTTCTTAATTAATCAATAAAAAATAGCCCAAATGGGGTCATGAAGAGTTGGGTACAACTGAAAACAATTGAAAAATACTTATTCTGAGAGAAGAGATGCTGGCTTTACTTTTTTAGAGTTCTCAAATTGCTTGACAGAAAACAGTTCAAGAACTATTATTGTAGGACTAACAAAGAATTTGTATCAACTGATATTTTCTGTTTCTGTGCTTCAGTTGCACATGAGTAAAATATATTTTAAGGAAAGGATGAATTAAAAATGTCCTGGTATCAATACAAACGTGTAGGTTCTTTTTAAGTAAGTTCTTGGTCTACAATTTACATGTTATATTTTGTCATTAGAACGCATACCCTACAATTACATCCTGGAGCATCAAGAATCAGTTGAATTTCTGTGTATACAACAAAGAAGACTTTTTCCAATAAAAATATTTATTTTTGTCTTTATCTCACAGAGTTCAAGAATACTTAGTGACACTGAATATTTCATAAAACATGAATGTTTTCCAGCTCTGATGTCATAATAAACATATTAAAGACATTTTATACTCAACAAATTAATTTAAGGTCGTCTTTTATGGTAGGACCTTTTAATTTTTGTTTTCGTTAACTTTTTAAGGTAAACAGATTTTTAAAAATTAATTTTTGCCTTCCATTATCTACCATAAACAAATTCAGAAAACAAAAATAAAATTTCTCAATTCATAGCAACATCTTACAAAACGAATTCTCATATTAGACATGTTTGAAGAAGGATGCCTTTAGCTACATTGTAAGTTCCTCACTTGTCCATGGTGGGCTCAGGTACAACTTTTGAACTGAGTTTTTGCTCTATAGCCTTATTCAGCTGGATTTTGCCAAGGGTCTGTCTTGGACAATGTGGCTTTGGCCACTAGTGCCCTACTCTATCCTTCCTGGTACATCTTGAGGGTGCCCTCTCCACTAGGTTATGGATGGGTTGAGGCCTTGATGGGTCTTGATCAACCTTGGGCTCTATTTTAGGGACTGCTAGGCTGGCCCTGCTGGAAATGTCCCAAGGCTGCTCTCTCCTGAGGTGTGTCTACACAGTAATTCAGAAACTGGTGGGAAGTTTAGACTCCTGACTAACTTGAGCTGGCAAACTCATTCTCCTATAGCCACAAGGAAGCCATGGGACAGCTGTGCTTGGGCAAGGAGGAACTCAGGAAGGATGCACTGTGATCTTCCCCAGATCTCTGAAGGACTTCAGGGGTCCTAATGGAAAGTTTTGAGTTTTAGGTGAGAATCTAGAGATGATTCCCTTTATTACATAGTAGAATATTCCATCTCTAAGCCCCAGTAGTATGGTTGAGGAGATTGAGGGTGTTCTACATCCAACCATACCTCCATCCTTCCATTATCCACCATATATAGTCTTTAAACATTTAAAATTACTTTTTCTTTAGTTCTACCAGCACAGTCCTTCATTTCTATTATATGACATTTTTTTTAAAATGGGGTAAGCAGAGCATTGCTGTAACAATTTAAATGTAGTAAATATGTATCTGAAATTTTCATATGCTCCATAAATCATGATATGACAATGTATAATTAAATTAAACAGTATTTCTTAAAAAATAGAAATTCAAAACCTGACAGAGAAGGTTTTAAAACATGTTCAGCTGCTACATCTTAATATGCAGAGTTTCACATCCTCATATTTTAGAAGAACAATGTCGCACATGAACCAAATGTCTCTCTATATAAAGGTCAAGCAGGGTTTTTAAAAATAGGTAAGATAAATTTAAACAAAGTAACAGAGTTTATCACTATAGACCAACAAGTTTACTATATCAATGAGCAACATTTTGGTTTTATTTTATAGACCACGCTTAATCTAGCTAGACATTTTTATTTGCAAAGTTATTCCCATTTTAAGATACCACATTTTGAGTTAACAGTTTCATAACTCCATTGTATGCTACCATAAATATATATTCATGAAACTTGTACATTGACTTGTCATGTGAATATATGTATGTATAGTATGTATATAAATTTTTGTGCATGCATCTCTAACTATAAACTATAGATCTGTGACTATTGATGGATGTGTACATGCATATTCAATCATGTGTTCATACATGTGGGTATTTATACCCATACTACATATACATGTGTGTATAAATTCACACATTGTATTTGCCATTTGTGTGGGCTGGAAGATGGGGAGGCAGAGAAATACAACTCCAAAAAAGCACCATGACAAAATAGAAAATGCAGCAACAGAAACATAATTATATGAATAGACTATGACAACAGGGTTCAGATTTCTAGGGTACAAACTATCAAATTAATTATTAGATATTAGATAAGAGATCACTTAACATAAATTCTTGTTTAGTCTTGTCTAACTCTTCATAACCCTTTGGAGTTTTCTTGAGAAAGATACTGAAGTGGTTTGGCATTTTTTTCTCCAGCTCATCTTCATATGGGGAAACTGAGGAAAACAGAATTAAATTACTTGCCCATGGTCACACAGCTAGTAAGTGACTGAGGTCAGATTTGAACTTCTGAAGAGGAATCTTTCTGACTCCAGGCCCAACACTCTATCCTCTGTGCCATCTAGGTGCCCTGTCACTTCAAAGAATGTTCCAAATACCATTTCATGTCTCTATTTAAGTAGTGCTCTACATGACCAATGGTTAGTTTTCCTATATAGAAAAAATTGCTTCTAAATTTACAAAATCCAAGTGAATTTTAAACATAACAATTTTATTTTTTTTCCTTTTTTAACTTAAATTTTTGTTTAATTTTTCCATGTTTACATGATTCATTTTCTTTCCTTCCCTTCTTCCCTTCCCCCTCCCAGAGATGATAAGCAATTAGCCTGGGTTATACAAATGGATAACAAAAGTTATCACTTGATAACTATTTCCATAAATATAATATTTTTAGAGAGTAAAGATCAAGATTCTCTATTTATACTATATTATAGACAGTAGTTATAAGTGAAATCAATTCTTAGGTCATAAGTAACCAACAATATTTTGTCAGATAGTACGTATCACATTATTTTAAAAGTTTGTAGGGCACTTGGCAGAAGTATTATTTGAGATTTAATTCACAAAACTGAAAACCCTCCTTTTTAAAAGTAACAATATGGGAGCAGCTAGGTGGCTCAGTGGACTGACAGTCAGGCGTAGAGATGGGAGGTCCTGGATTCAAATTTGACCTCAGTCTGACCCCGGGCAAGTCACTTTACTTTTATTGCCTAGCTTTTACTGCTCTTCTGCCTTAAAACCAATATACAATATTGAGTCTAAGACCAAAGTTAACGTTTTTTTTAAAAAGTAACAATACCTTTTTCTTCTGTAGTTTGATTCTAATTTTAAAAGGTTTAAAAATGAATAATTTTGAAGGACTTTTTACAGAGTTAAAATTTTAAATTCTCATACCCCATTGTTTGATATCTTAAATATTACCATAGGCTCAGATTGCCTTAACACTAAGAAAACATACTTACCGATTCCAAAATTATAACTTATGCATTTTTAATTCATTGCATTCAAAACCTTCCTAAGGCATATATGCAGTTTTATATTATGAATGAATATAAAAACAAATTTCCAAAAACAATTTGTTCAAACACATTTGAAACATCATACTATATATACATCTTTAGGCACAAAATATATGAGAATATTTCTCCAGCAATAAACTCTAGCTGGGTCACACTAGAGGATAAGTTAATTCACAGGAAAACATACAAATAATTAAGTAAAATGAGGTTGAGAAAATGCATAGCCCCTCCCTGATACTTCTCCATCTTGCTATCATCTCTATATAAAACCTATCTATAAATATATGTCTATGTGTTTGTATGTATTTGCCGACTACTTGGTACATTCTAGAAACATGAGTCTAGAATTTACATGATAATACTAGCAAGTTTCAAGGGCAATGGGGCACCCAGCTTTCCAATTACTGTCATGACTACCATCCTTCTTAGTCGCCCAAAACTCACAATCTCAAAGACTTCTCACTCCACATAACCAATCTGCTTCCAAGTCCCATATATTCTACTTTCACATCTCTCATATACACTTCTTCCTTTCCTCTGATGCAGTTCTTCATCTTCTTGTACATAGATTAATATAATATCCTTCCATTTGTTCTCTCTGCCAAAAGTTTTTTTTCTCAAATCAGTCTTAGCTGTCAAACTGACATTTCTAAAGCAGAAGTTTGGCTATGTCACCCTATCCCCATCTCCCTGGCACTTTCATCATCAAATATAAGATCCTTTTTCTCTCAAAACCCCTCCTGAACCAGCCTCCTCTAAATATTTTTACTAGATGTCCCCCATGCCTGGAATTTTTCCCTCCTCTCTTTGGAATAAATAGGACATTTACAAAGAATATGGAAGATAATCCCAGAGGCCAAGACACTGGTGTCTGGGGAGGCCACAAAGGATTTCCCAAAGAATGTGAGGCATGAATTAATATTTTCGCTCCATCATTCAGTTTACTTCAATTCAAGTGGAGAGTCCATGTGAAGTGATGAAAAAAGAGACCACAGAAGAACTAAAAATAATTGAATATGAGTCAATCTCCCACTACTGGTCCTTTTTGTGAAGAAAGCTCAAGGCAGGGGTAGCTTTAGATTCAAATCCTACATCCTAGGCTAACTTCATTGATGTCATCTCCATCAAATTTCAATTAATTAATTTTTCATATGAAGACATGTTTTAATGATAGATAAATGTACTGCCTGCCTATTTGTCATTTGAAAAATTACAGTTTCATTAGTCTATAGTCTTTCATATTCCACACCAGACTTTCTACATGATATAATTAGGTGCCAAACATAGCATCTGAGGAGAATATTCCTTTGATGAACCAGACAACTTTTGAATAAATAAGCAGAAGATGTGACAGCTTTCCATTGCTTTCTTCCTCACTGCAGGTGGTTGAAGTGTCTTCTGATTTCTTGCGCAAATTGGTGTAGGTCTTTAAAAACACTCTCTGAAGTAATATTCATATGTTATCTACATGTTATCCTAATCTGAAAGTAGAAACCAACTGAAGGAATAGGTAAGTATGTCCTAGGGAGTTTTCTATTTGTCCTGCCCCTAGTCCCACCAACCCAGAGAGAAGCCTTGAAGTAGACAGTTCTTACAGGTGTGTGTAGCTTCCACAAACAACCATAGGCAGAGTCATTACAGACAATTCCTAATGGTACCAACTATTCTCGAACTCTAGAACAGCAAGTCAATTAGAGTTCATGACCTACTCTTCCTAGATGCCTTCTGTAACAGTGAGAGCACTTGCAGAGCTGACATATACAGAAAAAGAGCGCCTATTCAGCTATCCTTCATCATAATCACTATGCTACTTCCTCACAAGAATTTTCTCTTCCTCTTTCATCATTTTCTATTATATTGGAATTTGTAGAATGGTAAGAGTCCAGGGTAATATACAATGAAGATAATGGATTCTATCTCTTCCCATCTCTTCCAGCAATATCCCTTTTCATCCCCATACTCTCCTTTATCTTAAATATCTAAGTACTGGCTCAGTCTTATGTGCCTATAAAAATTCTCATGTCTTCCCCATCTTTAAAAGAAAAAAAAAAAACTTACTTGATCTTTCATCACCTCTAGGACTTCTCTTGTATCTCCCCCCCCCCCCTTCATTGCTAAACTCTGAGAAAATTACAATCAGTGCCTTCAATTCCTCTCTTTTCAAACAATTCTAAACCCTTTGAAATCTGATTTTCAGCTTCATCATTTGGTTGAAATTGCTTTCTCCAAAGTTACCAATGATCTCTCATCAAATCTAGTGACCTATATCAGTCTTTGTCCTTCCTTTTTGACCTCTCTGTAGCATTCACCATGTCCTGACCTTCCTCCTAGTTCTCTCCACTCTAGGATTTTGCAATTCCTTCACTCTTGACCTCCTTCCTGTATGCCTGAATTCTCTAATTTATCAGAACACTTTGCTGACTCTAAATCTGTGTCACAATCTATTTAGGCTCTGTCCTGGATCCTCTTTCCTCTCCTCTCTATACTATCTCACTTGAGAATCTTGTTAGCTCCCACTGGTTCAGTTATCATTTCTACATATTGTTGTATTTCCCACTGTATTGTCTCTCCTGAGTTTCATTCACAGATCACAAACTGCCTTTGGAATATGTTTAATTGGTTATTCTGAAGCCATCTCAAACTCAGCATATCCAAAATAGAACTCATTATCTTCTTGCCCAAACCCTCCCCTTTTGTGAATTTTTTATCACTGTTTAAGGCTCCATGATCTTCCCAATCACCCACACCTACAATTTCAGTATCATCTTTATTCAATCTGTTGCCAAATCCTGTCATTTTCATTTTCAAATATCTCTATAAGCATAGTTGCTACCTTTATTCAGGTTCAGGGGCTCCCTATTATCTCTACGATCAAATATAAAATGTTGTTTGGCATTTAAGGTTCATTATAACCTGACCTTTTTCTACCTTTTCAACCTTCTTCCATTTAATCCCCTCTATTAACAACATTCAGTTATAATGGCATACTTGCTATTTTATCCCCTAACTTTTGCACTGTCTATTCCCCATTCCTGCTATGCTCTGTCTCCTCACTTGTACCTCAAAATTTTTCTACCTGCCTTTAAGATTCAACAAGCATTTCACCTTCTGCAGACCTTTTCTGGTACTTTCCCAGATACTAGCACCTTCTACTCTCATATTATTTTCCAAATGTTCTGATTATATTTTGAATGTCATTATTTACCTGATGGTGCCCTCATAAGAATATAAGCTTCTGGAGGTCAGGAACTGTTTGTGTTCTAAATTTGCCTTAGGTAGAATGAGAGAAGTAAGACTTACTGTAATGGGACAATACACACCTGGACTGCATGTAGTTAGTATATTGGAACAGGCATCCAAGACTCATCTATAAGAATGGGAAATGGAAAAAGAATGCTGAGTTTGCTCAGATTAACCTTTATGGGAAAGAGGTAGCTAAAGATCAGTAGGTGGCAGCAGAGGGAGGTGGTTATCAACACCCAAAATATATGCACCCAGCAAAAACATGGAGCAGGGTGCAATAGAGATCTTGTCAGAACCAGGCTCAACTGGTATCAATACTCAAGGGGAGCTGACCCAATGGGAACAATACAATGATACCACTAGAAGATATTAACTGTATAACATGGGAGGCATGAGTTGCCCCCTCTATATAGGTTCCCTAGATATATACATTTCCTCTGTGCTGAGAATTTTCTAGTCTGAACCCCTACTCATTTGGGATTGCAATTCAAGCTCGCCCTTTGATTGAGTTAAGAAGAAAACCTCAGATTTATCTGTATAAAGGAGATACGTGGACACTCTGGGAAAACCAAAAACCTCCTTGGCACTTGGGAGACCCTAGCCTCTTGTCCCACCTGACTCCTGGGTTCAGGAAGTCCAGCCTCTGTCCCAGACTGAGGTCAAGTCCAGCCCATAAGAGAGATACAGAAAAGTGGTGCCAAGGAGGATATACATTTCAGATCTGGAAGAAAAGAAAGTCCTCTTTTGTACTAGAATGACTGTGAGAGAGATAGCTAGGAAATCTCCAGCCAGAGGGCTGGCTAGGGGAATCCCGGCATACCGTCTGACTGAGAAGCTGGTGCAGCCAGGAGAGGCTTATGAAGGGAACAGTAAGCCGCATGTTGCTAGTGCCTTTTCTTTCTCTGACCTGCTTTTAATTATTTCATAAATAATTATTAATTGAAATATAGTCTCCAGAGAATTTTAATCATAACAGTGTGAAAACCTCCATGGATTTAGATTAGATATACTTGTTCCATAATATGTGCCCTTATAAATGTGTGCTTTAATCACCTATGTTCCCTACATGTGTGTTATACAAAAGATTTCTATGCCTACCCAATTCTTCCCACTGATGCTTTATGAATTTGCAGGAGAATGTACCCAAAGTTTATTTAGGAAAATGTTCTACCGTTGCTTTTCTCTATATATCTTTGCTTTGACCAGATTGTGTACCCTGGCTGCCTAGTAAAAGCAAACTCTGTAGACTCTAAGAGATCACCCTAATGCAAATAGTAATAATATAGAAATAGGTCTTGATCAATGACACATGTAAAACCCAGTGGAACTGCTCATTGGCTATGTGTGGGCAGGGGGATGGGAGGAAAAGAACATGAATCATGTAACCATGAGAAAATATTCTAAATCAATTAATTAAATAAAATTTTTCAATTCTTAAAAAAAAAAAGTTGTGATAAGAAACCAAGGAGGTAGGGGGGGGGAAAGGATGGAGACTACAGCATCACTGGCATTCCCTTCTATTACATCAGAATAATAGAATGTTTAAGAAAAGAAAAGAAAAGAAAAGAAAAGAAAAGAAAAGAAAAGAAAAGAAAAGAAAAGAAAAGAAAAGAAAAGAAAAGAAAAGAAAAGAAAAGAAAAGAAAAGAAAAGAAAAGAAAAGAAAAGAAAAGAAAAGAAAAGAAAAGAAAAGAAAAATTGGGCCAAAGGTAGAAAGGTCATATGGACTACTTTTTCTCCCTCATTCTTACTTTAGTTCTTATAAGGAAATTTGAAGCCTAGCTGATTTGTTGCCAGTCACATGTACAATTGGACAGTCATCTGAAAGAGACCCTTAAAATATTTTCCCATCAGTTTTTTTTAATTTCCTTAACAGAAAACAGCTATTCTTTTTAGCCATCCATCATCAAGTAGCAAATCACTGATTGTCTACTGTTGATGATAACAGTAGGTGCAGTTCCTGACTTGAAGAAACACATATTCTCCAGTTCCATCATTTTATTGACACAAAATGCCCATGTTTAATCTCATATAAACAGAACTTCTGCAACTGCCTTTTATGAAGTAGCCCGGGAGTTGGGTTGGCTTTAGAATCCAGCTCCCATTTCTTAGGCTTTGTGGACACAAGCCCTCTGAAAACTTTATCCCAAGGTAATTTGAGTCTTTTCATCTTTTACTCACATCATTTCTCTCTTCTCTCTAGTTTTCTCTGATTTCCTACTTGAAATTTACTCACCTGACTGTGCAGCAACAGCAATATACTAAGTCAGGTACAACACTCATTCCAGATGGTGACCACATGCTAGAGCATATGAGCAGGTTTCTAAACTTCTTGTCATACCTTGGCTCATGCCACCATTCCTGTCATTTTCAGTCCTTACCAGGGACACTCTCAGACTTCTTAATAGCATCAGAAAAGAGTGTGGTTTGGCCCCCTGTCACTGCTTCCAACCCTCTTCAGTAAAATGCAAACAGAAAAATAAAAATGTACAATGTCTTTGCACAAATGTTTTGAGAATGTACAATCCAGCCTAGTTTCCACCTACTAAGTTTATAATCTTAATAATCTAAAAGCCTGATGGTCCTCAAACCCAGAACTTTCAGTATAAAAATCCCCTCTACTATCAACACAGAAATCAAGCCCTTAGAGCTCTGCTTTCAAAGATAACACTCATAGTAATTTTTCCCCTTTATTTAACAGTTGAAAACACAGCAAAATAAAATCAAAGGCCAGATGAATCAAGGGACTGACTATGCTGAATATTTTGTAAAGCAAAGCATAGCACAAAAATTACAAATGGTTTTCTACAAAAAGGCATTTGTTTGGAGGGTTTTTCTGATAATGAAATGTTATATTTTTGCAAAGGTAGTCTATCATTTCAATACAATGATTCAGTCAGTTGTTTGTAAGCTTTGAAAAATCTTTTTTGCGTTTGCTTTGCCTACCCTAATATGGGGACTTAAAATCAAGCTTTATCATACTTTGCTGTGTGGTCCTCAGTGCTATATTTGAAATGAATGCAAGAATCTCTTTACCATTTGAAACTGAAGGCTTCTTTAGCACAAGATCATTTGGGGGCTTTAGGGGACCTCAAAGAGCTTCTCTGACTTAGATCTCAATGGGATTTTAGAGATTTTCCAGTCCAACCTCAACGTTTTATAACTAAGGAAATTAAGTGCACAGAGGTGATTTGGTCAAGAGCATAAAGCCATAGTTTCAGAGAGAGTGCTAGCACTCTATTTTCCAACTCATTTTCCAATGTTCTTTGCCCTATACTATGTTATCTCATCCTAGGTATTTGAAAACTCTTTTACATATACATTGATACTACTGGCATTTACTTCATTGCAAGTTAAATGAAAAGCACATGTAGGAACATGTAGAATTAGCAAAAATTATGACAAGCATTTCTAATTAATTAGTCTAAATAAAATAAATCTGACTTATTTTAAGCACTCACATTGAAATATGCCTACATTTATGAGTTGTAAAGCTTAGACGTTAAATATGATGAGTTGCTGTATATACATGGGCAGAGATGCTGTAATTAAAACAAAAATGAATGTAATTTAATCTAAGATTTCTCACTGGATAACTGTTAAATTTATGACAGACTGGTGAGTTTGGGAACTCCTAGTACTAACCCTTTTCCTATCAATGTTCTAAGCCAGATAATGAGAATACTGGACATAGAATCAGGAAGACAACCTGAGTTAGAGTCCAGTTTCAGACTCTTACTAGCTGTGTGACCCTGAATAAGTCATTTAATCTCTGTATGCCTCAGTTTCTCTAACTATAAAATGGGAATAATAATAATACCTCTTTCCCAGGATTGATGTGAGTATAAAATGTATATTTATAAATCATTTTCCAAACTTTAAAGCACTCTATAAATGTTAGCTAGTATTAATATTAGTATTGCTATAAATCTCAGAAACTTACTAGGCTGATCCTGGCACAGATCCCATCTCCTATCTGTGCACCATGTAGCTTCATAATACAACATACATATTATCGTTCATAACAAAGTTAAGGTCACCTAGACAAATAGTATTACTGCCTTGAGGTAGGCCAAAAGAGGCTTGATTAGAGCTCAGATTGTCTTCATTCAGTTTTGGGTATTCCTGAATGGCTTTCCCCACTTTGTCCTTGGTCTTTTTCTTGGGAAGTTCCTCTATATGTCCCTCTTCAACAACACATTCCTGCTCCAAATGTTCTACTTTAGTTGGGCTGGTCACATTTTCAGTATCCTGGATCCACTCCTGTTCAAGTGAAATATAAATTAGGAGAATTTTTCCACTAAAACACTTACCTGGTCCTGCAACAGACATTCTTTTGACCCAGGTGTCCAAAAATGTAATATCAAATGCTATAACTGCTAACATGGTGCTCTAATTGCAATTAGACAAAGAAGAAATAATAAAAATAATAATAATATAATAATAATAATAAATGGATTTTCTGAAAAGACTAACCTCATGAGAGACCTATATCCTCTTGAGAGAGAGGCTCCCTGCATCCCTAGGGCCTTGGCTACAAGGGCCAAGGCCCCTCCAGCTAAGGACTAACTGTCTGCTGCCTGGGTTGAGCCAGGGGCTGGAGCAAAATATGTAGTGCTTAGGCTAGATATCTTACCCTGTCCTCTCTCTGATTTCCTACTTCATTCTTTCTATATTTTGTAAATATGTTGTAATAAAATCTCTTTGGAATTTCATAAAATTGCTGGAAACTCTATCCTTGAATAATCCAGTCCAACCTTTTTATAAAAAATCTCTTTTTTCTTCCTACATTCTCCAGGGTCACACAGCTAGTAAGTATCTGAGGCTATACATAAACTGAGGTCTTCCTGATTCTAGGTCCCACACACTATGCCTTGTGCCACCTAACTATTTGAGTTCAAATCTAGCCTCAAACACTCTGTAACCTTGGGCAAATCACTTGAGCTCTATTTGCCTCAGTTGATTTTTCTACAAAATGAGAACAATGATGGTTATTGCCTCCTGGGGTTTTGTGAGGATAACAGGAGATGATATCTGTAAAGTACTATGTAAAATTTGAAAACTATAAATGCTAGCTATAAAATAAATAATAGATATTTGATTCAGGCCCAGTTTTTCTGTCTTCAGCTCAAAGTATTATTTTCCATGTAAACTTATGTAAACCATGAAAACTTAGAGCCATTTCTTGGATTTTTTTATATGTGTCAGTAAAAAAAACAAAATGGATCAAGAACAGGTAATGATAGCCCAACAGGATAACAATAGCACAAGATAGAAAGAACCAGCTCACCCAGGATGAGTGTTCCAGTAGGATGATAGCTTGTTTTCCAATCCTTTCTGTCCATTTTGAGATTTAAACAGGGATAGGCTTGCCACCAAAAAGCACCCATGCTGGCCTGTTGTTCTCCTCTAATACTCTGTCAACTTTCCTCCAGTTGCCCCCAAATTTGCATTCAGGAGGTTGGAATAGCATAGTTAAGTAAATTTGTTTTGATTTGCATGCTAACTTTAAAAGAAAATTGGCTAAGGTATTCTTCATCTCCAAAGAGGAGAGGAAATGTGTTTAAATTCTAAAAAAAATAGGACTAGATTAAATATTAAGAGAACTTCCTTGCCATTAGGCCTAATGTGTTAGAAAGAAAATATTTCCTTTGCAATAGTATGCCATAAGTTACATGCATATCCTTTCCCCGGGGATCACTCACAAAAGCTGAAAAACTGAGAGATCCTTTTTAGACTTAATGGAGAGCCCCAGAATGAGCAAAATATTAAGAGATAAGAAACAAAGCTTCTGCTTTTGAATCCTACAGTGCTTGTGAGTCTCTGGAGAGAGGATAATATTTCAGTTTCAAACAGATTATTTTCCAGTTATATTTGACTACAAGTAATCCTACTTTAGTAGAAGCCATTTTTAAAAAATCAAACAAAATGCAAAAGAATGCTAATAGTTACCTGAAAATTTCCTTGGTGATAATCAAATAGGCCAGGAAAAGAATATTTGGGATCAGGTACAACCGGCATTAGTAATTTCTTAATTCTGAAATTAAAATGAAGTCTTTTTAGATAGATTTAACTCTAGGATGACCACAGGCAAATTAGTTAATACCTCTTAGCTTTACTTTCCTTGTGAGTAAAATGGTCATGATGATATCTACACAACCTTAGTAGAGAGCTATTTGTAAACCTCAGAATATTTTATGACCAAGTTTTCGTATTATTGTCACCATCTCATAGAACTACCAGTACCTCTTCTGGATACATTTTACTGAAATTGACATTAGTTTGTAAAGTAGATAGCCAGATGTTATTACCTCTTTTTTACAGATGAAGGAAAAGACTCAAGGTAAATAAATAACTTGCAAAAAGTCAATGGACTAGTAGACAGCATACTAGAACCCTGATCTTCTCACTATTGCTTACTCCATATATAACATGGCGTCTGATCCAGCATAATTATTAAAAACATTCTTCTGAGGAAGCTAGGTGGCTGAGTGGATTGGATTGATAGCCAAGCCTAGAGATAAGAGATCCTGGATTCATAGAAGAAAGAAAGAAAGAAAGAAAGAAAGAAAGAAAGAAAGAAAGAAAGAAAGAAAGAAAGAAAGAAAGAAAGAAAGAAAGAAAGAAAGAAAGAAAGAAAGAAAGAAAGAAAGAAAGAAAGAAAGAAAGAAAGAAAGAAAGAAAGAAAGAAAGAAAGAAAGAAAGAAAGAAAGAAAGAAAGAAAGAAAGAAAGAAAGAAAGAAAGAAGGAATATTATTATCATATAGCTCACTTCCCTCCATCTTTTCCATGAGAATAATGCAAAAGAATTTATCAAATGGTTTGTCAATCTGAATAAAACTAAATTTATACTCTCCATCTCACATACCAGCTTAGTATATATCCGTCAAAAAAGGGGGGGGGGGATAAGCTTAGTCTATTTATAACTTTTTTTTTCTAAATGGTTACCTTCCATCTTAGAATCAATACTGTGTTTTGGTTCCAAGGAAGAAGAGCAGTAATGGTTAAGTAATGGGGGTTAAGGGTTTTGCCTAGGGTCACACTGCTAGAAAGTGTGGAGGCTAGATTTTAACCTAGGACCTCCCATCACTAAGCCTAGCTCTCAATCCACTGAGCCAGCTAGCTGTCCCCTGTCATAACTTATTCTTGATAAAGCTATAGTGACTTTTTGAGATCACCATTTTCAATTATAGATGTTCATTAACAATCCCTTTAATTGGTATTTTCATTCTCCATAATCTTTCAGAGATTACTCTCAGTTCATCAACAATTGAATCGCCTGATTCTTTCTGTATCAACAGATATAGTTGGCATCAGTGAACTGACCCCATCAAGGTAAGTACTTGCTGTCCTAGGGCCCTCAGGTATTAACTTAATATTGTCATTTTTTGTCCATCTAGCTTAGTCTTTATGATAAAATTTGG
Source organism: Monodelphis domestica (assembly GCF_027887165.1). Lineage (NCBI taxonomy): Eukaryota > Metazoa > Chordata > Mammalia > Didelphimorphia > Didelphidae > Monodelphis > Monodelphis domestica. The sequence goes on from NC_077234.1 coordinate 213,431,289, forward strand.
GGCACTGAGCACTTTAGAAATAATCTAAAGAAAACTGTGTTTCTTGTGTCTTTCTGGTTGTTTTCAGTTGTTTCACTTGTATCTGACTCTTCATGACCTCATTTGGGGTTTTCTTGGCAAAGATGTTAGAGAGGTTTGCCATTTTCTTCTCCAGATCATTTTACAGATGAAGAACTAGGACAAGCCGGATTAAGTGACTTGTCCAGTGTTGCCTAGTTAGTGAATGTCTAAGACCAGATTTCAACTGAGGAAGATGGCCAGGACCCATACTCTATCCACTGTACCACCTAGCTACATTTTGTGTTTTAGAAGCTTCCTATGAACACTGATATTACTAATTTAATAATAATTGCTTTGACATAGTTGACTCTTTTATACCTTGAGCAAGGGATTCCCCTGAATAAAAGTGTCTTTTTCTATCTAGAGGGTTTTTTTGTTGTGGACTAGATCTGTTCTATATTAAAATACCAGTCATCTAGATTGAAGAGATTGTCTTGTCTTCGTGCTCTTAATATGCTTATCAGATTACTTCATTTCCTTTGCAAGAGAGACTGATATTGATTGCTTCAGTTTGAGCTCCTCTCCTATGAAAGACAAAATTGAAATGGGCCCCTTTGAAAGAATTCAATGCAATGTGCCCAGTCAATTTATAACTATAAAGTCATTTGAAGAAAGACAATCCCACTGTGGTTCAAGAAACTATATATAATCAGTTCATCTCTCTACTCTCAGTCTAAATTTCCTAGCACTTAGATTCTAAATCAGTTTATGTACAGGGGGAAAGAGTTGATGACTAAAGGTTGTATTTGAAAGATTTTTAGATGTCTTCAACATGACATTTGTAAAATATAAGTTGAGCGTAAGAACTTATTCTGTTTTCAGAAGAATGTACAATGTAAGTATAATTGTCTTAAGAAATCCAAAAATACCACTTGAAGCCCTGATAAAGCCTTTTTGGAAAATTGTTTCAATTTAATTTCAATAAGAATGTTTCACCAATCTGCATAAATCTGATTTTAGAATACAAATGACATATCAGAAATATTCTGCCTTCAGTTTCTTCATCTATAAAATAGAGATTAATAATACTTTTACTTCCTGCCTCTCACTTGCTCTCAGATAATAAACACTAACGCTCTTTGTCACCTTAAAGTACTCTTTAAATATGAATTATTACTCATAAAATCTTAAAATCAACAACATTTTAAAGTAATTTTTAAATACCCATTTAATTTACCAGTCTCTCAGTGTCTTTCAAAATTAATATATGGCATATGTTGAAATAAGTTTGAATTCCTATATGCTAGATTATTTCCCTTCATTGTATTTGCCTACCTTTTTATGCTAGCTCAGAATTGCTTTATTTCCTTTGGTGAAGTGGGTAAGTAAACATTAAAATGATCATAGAATTCTTGATTCATTAAGAATTTGCTTTCTCAGAAACAGAATGGTGGATCACAGATTAGATACACAATCTATAGAGGTAAATGATCCTAGCAATCTAGTGTTTGATAAACCCAAAGACGTCAGCTTTGGGGATAAGAACTCACTTTTTGACAAAAACTTCTAGAAAAAGTAGAAAACATTATGAAGGAAACTAGGAATATAGAACAATATCTTACATCCTATACCAAGATATGGCCAAAATGAATATATGACTTAGACACAAAAGGTTTTATCATGATTAAATTAGGGGAACATAGAATAGTCTAACTATCAGATATATGGAGAAGGGAAGAATTTATGACCAAATAGGAGATAGAGAACATTACAAGATATAAAAATAATTCTGATTATATTAAATTTAAAAGTTTTTGTGCAAATGAAACCAATATAAACAAGATGACAAGGGGTACAAGAAAGTGGGGATATTTTTATAGCAAACTTCTCTGATAAAGGTCTAATTTCTCAATCAAATTTGTAAGAATACAAGTTATTCCTCGATTGACAAAGTCAGAGGACATAAACAAGCAATCTTCAGATGAAAAATCAAAGCTGTCAATAATCATATGAAAATGTTCCAAATTACTCTTGATTGGAGAAATGCAAATTAAAATAACTCCTCACATCTATCAGATTGATTAATATGACAATAAAGAAAAATGATAATTGTTGGAGGGGGTGTGGCAAAATTGAGACACTAATTCATTGTTGGAGGAGTTGTGAACTGATCTAAACATTCTGGAGGGCAATTTGGAGTTCTTCCCAAAGGGTAATAAAATTGTGCATGCCCTTTCATCCTGTAATACTACTACTAGATCTATATCCCCAAAAGATCATTTTTCAAGGGAAAGGACCTAATTTTACAAGAATATTTATAGCAGCTCTTTTTGTGGTATCAAAGAATTGGAAATTGAGGAGATGTCTATCAACTGGGGAATGACTGAACAAATTGTGGTATTTGATAGTAATTGGAATACCATTGTGCTATAAGAAAGGATGTTCGGGATGATTTCTAGAAAGCTAGAAAGACTCACATGATCTGATACAAAATGAAAGAACCAAGAGAACATTGTACACAGTAACAGCAATATGATGATCAACTATGAAAGATTTAGCTACTCTCAACAATACAGTGTTCCAGGATAAGAAGGACTTATAGCAAAAAATGCTACCCACCTTCAGAGAAAAAAACATTTGGTGTCTGAATGCAAATCAAAGCATACTATCTTTCATATTAGTTTATTTGTATTTTTATTTTAGGTTTGGGTTTTATATGAGTATTCTTTTACAAAAATGGCCAATTAGGAAATATGTTTAGTATGATAATACATGTATAACAAATATCAAATTACTTACCACCTCTGAGAAATGGTAGGGAAGGGAGGGAGGGAGGGAGGGAAACAATTTATATTTTATAACTTCTGTAAACATATGCTGAAAATTATTATTTCATATAATTGAGAAAATAACATATCTTTTTAAAAATAGAATAAAATTAGCCCTCTTAAAAAAAAAAGAATTTACTTTTTTCACCATTTGTTCAACAAGCACGTATTATGAGCCTTCTGCATACAAGGCATTGCACTGGATTACTAAGAGAGATAAAACTGGACCATGCCATCAAGGAGCTTGCATAAGAATATCTATGCATTAAAAAAAAAAAAAAACCTTACCTTCCATCTTTGAATCAATACTGTGTATTTCTCCCAAGGCAGAGAAGCTGTAAGGGATAGGTAGTGGGAGTTAAGTGACTTGTCCAGAGTCACCCAGCTAGGAAGTTTCTGAGGCCAAATTTGAACCCAGGACCTCTCATCTCTAGGCCTGGCACTCAATCCACTGACCTAGCTGCCCTCTAGCTATATATTTTTAAATGTCCATGAAATATTGATCTCTTGAAAGCAATCTAGTACATGCTTACCTTGCTGATTTCCTCAAAAACAAGAAGAGAAGGAATATTGCTAGGAGGATAACCAGACTAGTAATTAGGTAGATATATTTTGGGGAAAGTTTTTCAGCTGCCTCAGAACATGAATCTGTAAGAAAACAGAAGAGTTATTAATGAAAATTTCCTTTAAATTCCAATTTTTTTCTTTAGGAAATTCTAAAAATCTTTAATTATATTTTGAAAAATCATCATCATCATCTTCCTAGAAAGAAAAATATAAATAATGAAAATTATAGGTCATTATCTAATCCTCAGATTTAAATTGTGTAACCTTTCCATTCAGAAAGAGATGTCAAAAGCTACCAGATAATCAATCCATAAATAATACTACCAAGCATAAAATGGACAGTCAGGCAAAGAGAAAATCTTTGGGAGGCGCTCTGTAGGAGAAGCTTTTAGCATATTGGGGGTTGAGAGATCCAATGATGTTTTGTGGGATCCTGTTCAGCCACAGTTCCTACCAAGATGTTTCTCAGGCATGAAGCCTTGGAATGACACATTGGCTTGATAATGATAGCAATAATAGCAACTCTTTATATATTGCTTTTTGGTGGGCATACCTCTTTACGTGTTATCTCATCTGTTTCTCTCTCACACACACACATACACACACAAATTTAAACCCTTACAATTTATCTTGGAATTGATACTATGGTAAGGAGTAAGGACTAGGCAATTGGAGTCAAGTGACTTGCCCAGGATAACATAGGTAGGAGATATTTGAGGCCGAATTTGAACCCAGGAGCTCAAAACAATTTTTTACAAATTAAAAAAAAAATGAGACTGAGAGAGATTAGGCGAATGATAGCTAAGAAATGGCTTAGAGTTCCATTCTTTCTGACACTAAGTTCAGCACTCTGTGCATCATGCCACCTTACATTTGAATAGCTCTTTTCAGTTTAGAAAGCAATTTAGCACATGTCTTCATTTGACTGTTACAGCAATCCTGAATGGGGACAAGATATAGTTTCCTCCATTTTATAGAGGATGGAACTGAGTTTCTTGGAATTTAAATTAACTTGCTCAAGATCCCACAGCTATTCAATGGCAAAAGTAGGTGTAAAATCCTGACCTTCTGATTCAAAGTCCATTTTCTATTATACCAGACTATTTTAAGCCTGCAAAATTCTAAAGAAATAAATATTGAATGTTCCCATGTAGTCTTTTTATAAACATTATTTTTAATTTTCATTTTCAAACGTTATTCATTAGGAACAAAGATCACCTTTTTTTCTCCCTGCCTCCCCCCACCCCTCCCATTGGTGATACATGATTCCTCTGGGTATCACGAGTCCTCAACCTGAGCCCATTTCCATGCTAGGTTTCCGTAGTAGGGTGTTCATTCAGAGTCTCCACTTGATCATATCCCCTCCACCAGTGAAGTCAAGCTGTTGTCGTTGCTCAGTGTTTTTACTCCCACCATTTGTCCTCTGCTTGTGGGTAGTGTTTTTTTTTTCTCCTTGATGCCTGCAGGTTGTTCAGGGACACTGCATTGAGATTAATGGAGAAGTCCACTACTTTCCATTGTCCCACAGTGTATCAGTCTCTATATACAAGGTTCTCCTGGTTCTCCTCCTCTCACTCTGCATCACTTCCTGGAGGTCATTCCAGTCTCCATGGAATTCCTCTACTTTATTAATCCTTTAAGTACAATATTATTCTATCACCAACATTTACCATAATTTGTTCAGCCGTTCCCCAACTGAATGGCATCCCCTCATTTTCCAGGTTTGCCACCACAAAGAGCGCATTATGAATATTCTTGTACAAGTCTTTTTACTTATTGTCTCTTTGGGGTACAAACCCAGCAGTGCTATGGCTGGGTCAAAAGGCAGACAGTCTTTTAGTGCCCTTTGGACATAGTCCCAAATTGCCCTCCAGAATGGTTGGATCAATTCACAACTCCACCAGCAATGAATTAATGTCCCCACTTGGCCACATCCCCTCCAATATTCATTACTTTCCTTCACTGTCATGTTAACCAATCTGCTAGATGTGAGATGATATCTCAGATTTGTTTTGATTTGCATCTCTCTGATTATCAGAGATTTAGAACACTTTTTCATGTGCTTATTAATAGTTTTGATTTCTTTGGCTGAAAACTGCCTATTCATGTCCTTTGCCCATTTATCAATTGGAGAATGGTTTGATTTTTTGTACAATTGCTTTAGCTCTTTATAAATCTGAGTAATTAAACCTTTGTCAGAGGTTTTTATGAAGATTGTTTCCCAATTTGTTGCTACCCTTCTGATTTTGGTTATATTGGTTTTGTTTGTACAAAACCTTTTTAATTTGATGTAATCAAAATTATTTATTTTACATTTTGTGACTCTTTCTATGTCATATACTATGTCTATGTCTTGTTTGGTTTTAAAGTCTTTCCCATCCCAAAGGTCTGAAATGTATACTATTCTGTGTTCACCTAATTTACTTATAGTTTCCTTCTTTATGTTCAGGTCATTCACCCATTCAGAATTTATCTTGGTGTAGGGTGTGAGGTGTTGATCCAGACTTAATCTCTCCCACACTGTCTTCCAGTTTACCCAGCAGTTTTTGACAAATAGTGTATTTTTGTCCCAAAAGCTGGGGTCTTTGGGTTTGTCATCGACTGTCTTGCTGAGGTCACTTACCCCAAGTCTATTCCACTGATCCTCCTTTCTGTCTCTTAGCCAGTAACAAATTATTTTGATGACTACTGCTTTATAGTATACTTTGAGATCTGGGACTGCAAGGCCACCTTCCTTTGTATTTTTTTTTCATTATTTCCCTGGATATCCTTGATCCTTTGTCCTTCCAAATGACCTTTGTTATGTTTTTTTTTCTAATTCAGTAAAAAAAATTTTTTTGGAAGTTCAATGGGTATGGCACTAAATAGATAGATGAGTTTGGATAGGATGTTCATTTTTATTATATTGGCTGTCCTACCCATGAGCAGTTAATGTTTTTCCAATTGCTCAAGTCTAGTTTTAGTTGTGTGGAGACTATTTTGTAGTTGTGTTCATATAGTTCCTGTGTTTGTCTTGGGAGATAGATTCCTAAGTATTTTATTTTGTCTAAGGTGATTTTGAATGGGATTTCTCATTCTAATTCTTGCTGCTGAGATGTGTTGGAAATATATAGGAATGCTGATGGCTTATGTGGGTTTATTTTGTATCCTGCAACTTTTCTAAAGTTGTTGATTATTTCGATTAGCTTTTTGGTTGATTCTGTAGGATTCTTTAAATAGACCATCATATCATCCACAAAGAGTGATAACTTGGTCTCATGCCTTCAATTTCTTTTTCTTCTCTGATTGCTACTGCTAGTGTTTCTAGTACAATGTCAAATAATAGAGGTGATAATGGGTATCCTTGTTTCACACCTGATCTTATTGGGAATGAATCTAGTTTATCCCCATTGCAGATGATGTTAGCTGATGATTTTAGATATAAACTGTTTATGATTTTTGGGAAAGACCCTTCTATTTCTATACTTCCTAGTGTTTTTAATAGGAATGGGTGTTATATTTTGTCAAAGGCTTTTTCTGCATCTATTGAAATAATCATGTAGTTTTTGTTGGTTTACTTGTTGATATGGTCAATTATGTGGATAGTTTTCCTAATATTGAACCAGCCCTGCATTCCTGGTATGAATCCTACTTGATCATAGTGAATGACCCTCCTGATCACTTGCTGAAGTCTTTTTTGCTAGTATCATGTTTAAGATTTTTGCATCTGTGTTCATTAGGGAGATTGGTCTGTAGTTTCCTTTCTCCATTTTTTATCTACCTGGCTTTGGAATCAGTACCATATTTGTGTCATAAAAGGAGTTTGATAGCACTCCGTCTTTGCTTATTATGTCAAATAATTTGTATAGTATTGGGGTTAGCTGTTCTTTGAATGTTTGATAGAATTCACTAGTGAATCCATCAGGCCCTGGGTGTTGGATTTCTTTTTCTGATATGGGAATATTTAAGAATTCTATTTCTTCTTCTGTTAGTCTAGGCAATTTATATTTTTGTAAATATTCATCCATATCACCTAGATTGGCATATTTATTGCCATATAATTGGGCAAAGAAGTTTTTAATGATTCCCTCAATTTCCTCTTCATTGGAGGTAAGGTCCTTCTTTTCATCTATGATACTGTTAATTTGCTTTTCTTCTCTCCTTTTTTTAATTAGGTTGACCAGTACCTTGTCTATTTTGTTTGTTTTTTCAAACTACCAGCTTCTTGTCTTATTTATTAGTTCAATAGTTCTATCACTTTCAATTTTATTAATTTCTCCCTAAATTTTTAGGATTTCTAATTTGGTTTTCTTCTGGGGGGTTTTAATTTGTTCGCTTTCAAGTTTTTTGATTTGCATGTCCAATTCATTGATCTCTGACCTCCCTAATTTGTTAATATGTGCACTCAGGGATATGAATTTTCCTCTGAGTACTGCTTTGGCTGCATCCCATAAGGTTTGAAAGGATGTCTCACCATTGTCACTTTCCTCGATGAAATTATTGATTGTTGCTATGATTTGTTCTCTAACTAACCAATTTTGGAGTATCATATTATTTAATTTCCAATTGATTTTTTATTTTGCTCTCCACGTACCCTTACTGATTATTATTTTTATTGCCTTGTAATCTGAAAAGGTTGCATTAATTAATTCTGTTTTTCTACATTTGTATGCCATGTTTTTATGATCTAGTGTATGGTCAATCTTTGTGAATGTGCCATGTGCTGCTGAAAGGAATGTGTATTCTTTTTTTGTCCCTATTTTCCTCCATATATCTATCCACACTAATTTTTTTAAGATTTCATTCACCTCTTTTACCTCTTTTTTATTTATTTTTTTATTTGATTTATCTAAATTTGATAGTGGTTGTTCAGATCTCCTACTAGTATAGTTTTATTATCTATTTCCTCCTTCAATTCTCCTAGCTTCTCCATTAGAAATTTGGGTGCTATACCATTTGGTGCATACATGTTGATTAGTAATATTTCATCGTTGTCTATACTCCTTTTTATCAGGATGTATTTACCTTCCCTATCTCTTTTAATCAGGTCTATTTTTACTTTGGTTTTGTCAGATATCATGATTGCTACTCCTGCCTTCTTTCTGTCAGTTGAGGCCCAATAGGTCTTATTCCAAGCTTTAATTCTGACCTTGTGAGTTTCTACCCACCTCATGTGTGTTTATTTTAAATCAGTCCCCTTAGTCCCCTCCCTTGTTATGCTTCCCTTTCTAGCCCCTTCCTTTTTGTGTTCCCTCCTTCCCTACCCCACTTCATTTTCCCTTCTCCCTTACCCTGTTGGATAAGAAAGAATTCAAGATCCCAATGAATCTAGATGCTCTTCCCTCTCAGAGTTGGTTTCACTGAGAGTAAGGTTTAAGTAATACCAATTAGCACTCTTTTCCTCTCATTATTATAAGAGAATTCTTCCCCTCCCCTTCCCATGTGTATCTTTGTGTGACAAAGATTGTTCGATTTAATTTATTTCTATTTCTTCAAGTATATCTTAGTACCATCATTGATTCCCCCCCTTCCTTTTTCTTTCTTTTTTTCTCCCTCCCCTCCAAATCATGTTAATGCCCCAATCTTTCCCTATGAGTGATTCTTCTGATTACTCTATTAATGCATACAATTTTTAAAGTCACCCATAACATTTCCCCCATATGTTAGTATATATAATTTGATCTAATTGTGGCCCTTATAGAAGAGAGTTTGAATAAAAGGGAAAAAACAGCACTTTTCTCCTTTTCCCTTTCATTCATATTTACCTTTTCATGTTTCTCTTGCTATTTGTGTTTAGATGGCAAACTTTCCACTGAGTTCTGGTCTTTTCTTTATGAATATTTGGAAATCTTCTATTTTGTAGAATGCCCATACTTTCCCCTGGAAGTATATAGTCAGTTTTGATGGGTAGCTGATTCTTCGTTGAAGATCCAGTACTCTTGCCTTTCTGAATATCGTGTTCTTGGCTTTATGGTCTCTTTGCATGTTCTCTGCTAGGTCATGTGTGATCCTTATTGACGCACTTCTGTATCTGAAGTTTCTCTTCTTAGCTTCTTGTAATATTTTCTCCTTAGCTTGGAACCTCTTGAATTTGACAATTACATTCCTGGGGGTTGTCTTTTGGGGATTTAGTATAGAGGGTGCTCTATGAACTCTTTTGATTTCTATTTTGCCCCCTTGTTTGAGAACATCAGGACAATTCTCTTTGATGATTTCTTGTAGTATGGCATTGAGGTTTTTGTTAATCTCTGGTTTTTCAGGTAGACCAATGATTCTCAAATTGTCTCTGCTTCCTCTGTTTTCCTGGTCTGTCACCTTGTCAGTGAGATAGTTTATGTTTTCTTCTAATTCATTAATTTTTTGACTTTGCTATATTAATTCTTGCTGTTTTGCAAGATCACTGTCTTCCAGTTGCTTAATTCTGATCTTTAAGGTATGGTTTTGCTTTTTCAGATTGGTTTGCCCTTCTGTTAGAGGCTTCCAGCTCTTTCTCCAATTGTGAGATTTTGTCTGTCATGCTGAAGACCTCTTTCTGAATTTCTTCCCATTTTTCTAGCCAGAAGGTTTCCATCTTTTGGATAAGCTCCATTTTGAGTTCTTCCAGAGCTTGTGGATAATTTCCATTTGGGGGGGCATGTTTTGATTTTGTTTGCATTTCATCCTCTTTTTCTTCTGTAGCCTGAGTTTTCCCTCCATAAAAGTTTTCAATAGTCACTTTTTTCCCTTTCTTCTTGGAGGGTTGATCTTGGGTACTCTGATCCATCCCTTTGGTGGTTTTCCCTTTCCTTTTCAGTCAGAAATCTTAGTGAAATGGGTGGATTTTTATGTTTTTGCCTCAGGCAGATTCTTCCCAGCCTCCAAAGTTTGTTAGCGCACCCACCCACACAGTCTGTGGTCTCTTCTCTCCCATGAGTGCAGGCTTCCCCTATAAAACCACTCCACAGGGGTAGTTCCCTGGTAGTCCTTGTCCATTCCCAAGGGACCCTGGTGTGCCCCCCCCTCACTACAGCAAGGAGCAGAGGAGATTTTGCCTCAGACCATTTCTAGAGCCTCCACGGCATTTGCAGTTTGCAGGAGCCCCCCATGGTCTGCGCATTCTCCAGTGAAACCGCTCTAAGGGGTAGTTCCCTGGGAGTCCTCATTAGATCCCAAGAACCTTGGATTGCTCCCCACACACTGCAGAGACATTCCTCACTCACTCACTCTCTCTGGTGAGTGCGCTGGGGTTGGGGAGGGCAGCTCAGCTCAGCTCAGGCTTGGCAGCGAACTTTCTCTCCCTCTTATAGTGTGGAAGTGTTCAAACCCCATGTACCTTCTTTGCTGTGGGCTGCTGGAGAGTCCCTCCAATTTTCCAAAGATGATTTTTATGTTTTTTTGAGGTAGTCTATTTCATTTGGTATGGGGGAGAGGAATCAATTCACATCTAGATTGCCACCATGTTTACCCAGAAGTTCTATTCTTTTTTTTTAACACTTACCTTCCATCTTGAAATCAAATCTGTATATTGGCTCCAAGGCAGAAGATTGGTAAGGGCTAGGCAATGGGGGTTAAGTGACTTGCCCAGGGTCACACAGCTGGGAAATGTATGAGCCCAGATTTGAGTTTAGGACCTCCCATATGTAGGCCTGGTTCTCAATCTACTGAGCCACCCAGCTGCCCCCATTCCCATGTATTCTTGAAAGAACTTCCTGTTAATGGGTAGGCTGTTAATCACTTAAGTACAAGGCTATAATTAATGTCATCTGGAGCAAAAATGATGAAAACTTCTCCAACTTCCTAGTAGAATCTCTAAAGATAAGAGCTCTGATGCATATTTATTCATCTTCACTCCAACACTAACATAAGGGGAAAAATGTAGAAGAGCATAATATTTATACCTAGAATATATAATTGGGAATGAAAGGAAAGTTCAATTAAATTCAATCTTCAAAGAATTGTAAAGTGACTACTAGACACTTAATCCACAAAAGTTCCTACCATGAAGCCTCCAAAAAATATGGAGATGATCCAAGGATCAAAATGGCCATATCACAGAACTGCAAAACATGGATTCTAATCTATGAGAAGACTTCAGATATGGTCATAGTGACAGACTAAGCACACAAAGATCTATTAATGGTGTTGGCCACTACGGGATGAACCTTTTAACCATAACAACACATGAAACTAAAGAAAACTTTCAAAGTGACTATTTCAAAGGTTAAAAATCAGCTGATTTTTTTTGACCATATGAGTTTAACTGCTGAAACTCAAACATTAGATTTAATTAGATTAGATTTAATTAGATTAGATAATTTCCATTGACTTGTCTGTTGATATGCTACTAAAAAAATACTAAAACATACCAATAAGGACATTCTCAGTATAAAATAAATGAGAAGTCCATGTGGTACAGTAGAAATAGCACTGATTCTAGGGTCTGAGCATCTAAGTTCAAAGCCCACCTCTGATGTTTACTACCCATGTGACCTCAGGCAAGCCACTAAAATTGCCTGGTCTCTGTTTCCTTAACTATAACATGAGGAGGCGAGGTTAGATGTCTCTGAAGTCCTATTAGCCTCTAAATGTATGATCTTAGGAAAAGAACTTAGAGATATATAAAGAATGGGTCCAAGACTCTCCAGGAAGGAAAAAAATAAATGAGTTTGGACAATTGGTTTCATTAGATCCCCAAAAGTAACTAGAAAATATTTCATGGTTTACTTGGTCATCTCCCTATACAAAGCTAGTGATGGGCATAAGGAAAAAGATCATTATGAAAACAATTTTATGTGTCAGCATTTGTTGCAGAAGACAAAGAGGTAGAAAAGTTTTGTGAAAAATTCAAAAAAAATCCTTCAAGTCAATAGATAGATAGATAGATAGATAGATAGATAGATAGATAGATAGATAGATAGATGGGTACATAGATAATGTATGCTTCAAAAAAATGTAGTCATAACAGTGATTACAAAAATCTGTTGCAAAAGAGTTTGGGGTGACAAAATTGGAGAGACAAAAGGCTCATAGACTACTCAGCAGCTTTACACCTGAATTGCCATGCACACTCTTTAAAATAAGAGAATCAGAAGATATAGGATATGGTTAGCACCAAACAATAACTAACACATAAAATAAATTTGACAGCACCTTAACAATCATTCAATGAACAAGTATTTATTAAGTATTTATTTTGTGCAACACCTTTTGCTAACCACTGAGGATACAAAGGAAAGAAAGATTCATTACCAATGTTGGAATCAATCGATCATCTTCATTCTGTCAGACCATCAACTAATTGGAAAAAAAGTTTAAAAGAAATCAAAATTGATGAAAAAGTAACTGTGAGACAAAGATACTGTGACCAAGTGTAAGAGTTTTAATCTTTCTTCTTCAAAATTTTTAGGACTAAAAAAGGGAAATGGAGAAAAGAAAAGACTAAGATTTTCATTATTAGCAATTCCTATAGAATTAATCAGCATAAAGCAATTGTCATAATGCAGAGGCAAAAGAAACCAGAAAACAGCTTAGTCAGTAAACACTTGATCTCCCTAACAAATGAGAAAGCACAACAGCCAAGGACAACCCTATTTTAGGATGTTACTTTGGCTTAAAACATAATACAGGGGGAAGGTGGGATTTAACAGGCATTCTCTTCTCATAAAAAGCAAAGAGTAGTAAAGACCAGGGAGCCGTAAAAGAGTAAAATGACCAAAACAAAGCTTAGAGTGAAACTCAGATAAGTGAGTTCATTCCAAGAATAATGTACTTGATTTGGAAACAAGTCTTAATGTTCTATATAAATGCTAGATATCATTATGATTATTATACCTTAAGGTTATACAAGATTCATTGATAAAAGCAAACATAAAGATAACACTATTCAATAATCTTAATGTCTATCAGGAATTTAAGGAGAGGTATACTTGCCAGAGATATTTTTCAAATGCCATTGAAAGTATTCTTTCCAGAATCCAAAGGCAAGAAAGAATTTTTTTAATGACTGATAAGATACTCCAGACATTCCTTTTGACAAATAGAATCATTCTGGTCATTGTAAGCCCCAGAATACCTCAGGATTTCCTCACTGAGGAACTAGGTCAAGTTCATCTTTAATACCCTTCATGACACTTTCTCTGTGCCTCTTTTAGCAGTCTGCTCCAGTTTGTAGTGCCATGATTCTGCTTCAAATGCTGTTCAGTCTTAAACTTGCATCACATTTCTCACCTAGGTCCAGTAGGTTATCCACTATACAACCTAGCCTCCTCTAGCAAAATTTAATTCACTGTAATGTGATGTAACGTGATAAAGAAAGCTACCTAGGGATATGAAAATAAAAGGAATTCCTTTCTTTCCATCTCATATTATGAAGGGGGAAAAGAAACTAAGGAACTAACATTATTAATCATCTAAAACAAGTCATATTTAATAGAGATTCACATTGGTAAAAACACTTTACCTACTGAAAGTGACATATCACACTTCCGCTTGAAATTAGTCATTTAAAAATACTGCATAACCTTGACTTCACCATTACCTTCCAGTTTGCTCCTCCTCCAATGTGTTACAGGGGACCAATCGCTAGGGTATGTCTTACTGCCATAAATAGCCATTCTTGTTATTACTCTGGCCCGGAAGAAATAACACTTCTCAGAATTCAAGCCATCGATTTTAATGCTACATATTTTGTTCATGTTGAGCTGGAGACAAATAAATGTCTTGATTAATTATATACTTTATGAAGTAGAGTATCAAAGAAAACAATACATTTTTATCTCAGCTCTATTTTCAGTCACTGGAGAGATAATTCTTCTTAGTGCTTTGTTTGATTTTCTGGCTCTGGTCTTCCCTTTCTATTCATGTCATAGAGTGTTAGTATCAAAAGTAAAACAAGCCTTCCATATATGTGCATATGTATGTGTATATATGTATATGTATGTATATGTATATGTGTGCATATAGATAGATATCTACATATATAATGAAAGAATGATAACTAATAAGTCAAGGGGTATAAAATGTTTTGGGGAAGTGGTATCTAAAGATGGAATGACTATGGGTGAAGTGTTATGATTTGACTGTGTGATCCTGGACAACTCTTTTAACTTCTCTGTCTCCGAGGAAAGACTGGAATGATATAAATTATAAAAAAATTAAAATGTAAGGAAAAAATATAATAAATTATAAACCTCTACTGGTTGATAAAGAATTTCACTAGCAGTTGTATACACCAAAGTTTATTGTTATTCAATCATTTCAGTCATTTCTGACTCTTCATGACCCCATTTGGGGTTTTCTTGGCAAAGATAATGAAGTGGTTTGCCATTTCCTCTCCAGCTCATTTTGCAGATTATGAAACTGTTGCAAACAAGGTTAAGTGACTTGTCCAAGGTCACTCAACGTATTAATGTATCTGAGTCCAAATATGAACTCAGGATTTCCTGATTCCAGGTGTTCTATCCAGGTGCATCTAGCTATCTCTTCCACTATCTACACTATCTACACTTCCCTTAATATTTACTTTTTTAGTTTCACTTCTCTTATTCTTTTGCCTGAGGTAAGTACTAAGACAAAAAGGCATAGATTTAGAACTAAAAAGATTTAGAAATCATGTACTAATGCTAGTAAAGTTTTGGAAAAGTCACTTTATCTCTGTGTCTTCAGTTTCCTAATCCATAAAATGAAAGGGTAAGTAGTGTCATCATCCCTAAATTCCATTTCAGCTTTAAATCTATGATTTTATGAATCAGTCCAACTGCTGCATTTTATAATTTAAGAAACTGAAGTACAGTGAGGGGGAAATGATTCAAGTGCAAGACAGATAGTGAACATTTGAATTGAGATTAAAATCCAAGTTTTCTGATTATAATTCCAGGTGCTTTCTTTAATTCATTTTTTTTATTTATTAAATGTAAGATCATTCACCAGAATGAAAATTGGCTCTATATGGGTGGTCTCTTCAGCCCCAGTATTCTAAGTCATACTTCATTATTAATATCTTAAAAAGTAAATATGAAACCTTAATAGATAAAGGAAAAATAAAATGTCTCCTATTCACTAAAATATGGTTTCCTTTTTTAATTAAGCAGAAATACTCATTTATTTGTTTTATTTTTTCTTGTCTCTGAGGTAATAAAGTTATGGTGATCAATACCTACCACTCATTACTCTAATCTTGCCAAATAAGGGCCCAATAATAGGCTCCCTCAAGATCTAATTCAAATGCTACCTTCTTCAATAGACCTCTCCTGGTTTTTCCAGATTTAAGAGATTTTTCTCTATAAGATTACCTTTCATCTACCCTATATTTACATATTTATTTACATGTTGTGCTCATGTTTTATGTCTAGAACTTAGCATAGGCCCTGGCACATAGTGTGGTAAATAAGTTCTTATTTGAATAATTGCTTAAAATTTTATTAATTTAATTCTCGTTAATTGTTTGAATGACTGATTGAATCTAGAGTTTCATCTTTAAATGTCATAGGCATGATTTTTCTCAGTTTAGTCTCATGTTTTGCTTTATATGTAAATATTTTCCCTCTATTACTTCTTGCTTTTTTATTTGGCAATATTTTGTATAGATTTTTCGCCATACTCTTCAATAAGATCTCACAAAAGGATGTATACATTAAATTAGTGCTTCTCTGGCTTATTCTTTCCTTACCAACATCTAGAAATCATTTAATAAGTATGTGGTTATACATTGATTGATATAGGTAGAGTTAGATTGATGATAGGCATTTTTTAAAATTCTGAGTGTTTTTTATTTATTTTTGGAGTAAACAGCATATGCCTTTCCTGAAACACTATATTTGAAAGATAAATAAGACACAGTGGAAAAATAAATGAGTACCAGAGTTGAGGTCAATTATACTCACAGTATTATAGAAACAGAGCACTTTATCCTAGTAAGATCACAAATTAAATAGATATTCTAAAATTTAAATAATATTCTGTAAATGCCCTATCACTCCATTTTTCCTTCACTCTCAACTTACTGTCTGGCTGATACATATTGAGGAAATTGTGGGAAATACAAAGAGGAAGTAAGAAAAGAAAAAAGCTCTACTACTTTATTTTTCCATTAATATCCCTTACTCATCTTGCCTTGGAGCTATCATTCATTTCTGCATGTTCCTTCCTCTATCTAAATCTTCTCCATCCTTCAAAAATCCACATTATGTCTTCTTTTCCTTCATGGAGGATTTCCTGAATACACCAGTTCTCATTTACCTACCCTTCCCTTCCTCTTGACTACTATGGTCCTTATAATATATACTACAGAATCTAATTTAATTATATTCTATCTTATATTGTTTGCTCTTATTCCATGTGTCTGAGGAGAGCCAACTAAGATGGTGAAGAGTTCTAAGTTCATGTCATATAAGGAACAATTGAAGGAATTGTGGGCAGTTAGTCTAGAAAAGAGAAGATTCAAGAGAAGAACAAGAAGAACATGACTACAGTATCTGAAGGACTAACATGGGAGAGAAAGGATACAAGGGTAGAATTTAGAACAATAAATGTAAATTGAAAGTCTCATTTAGGCCTGATGGGAAAATATTCCTTATAATTAGAGCTCTCCCAATATATTATGGGCTGCTTCAAGAGGTAGTAGGTCTCTCTCTTCTTGGAAATCTTCATTAAGAGGTTGGATGACCAATTGATATATATGTTATATTGGAAATTTCCCTATATAAGTTGATCTGAACTGTTACTTATGTTATTTCCAACTCTTAAATTCTGTGATTTTGTAACTTTCTTCTCCAATGAAATGGCAAGTTCCTTGAGAATAGGGAGTAATGTCTTGTATTTCTATTTCAAAATGCTTAGCATTCAAATATTATTAACATTATTAACAACAATAACAATAACAGTAATAGTGTCTATATAATGCTATAAGGTTTGCAAAGGGTTTTACATTTGCTAACTCATTTGATCTCACATCCACTTTGAGAAGTAGGTGCTATGATCACTCCCACTATTAATTCTTATTCTTATAAGATGAGAAAACTGAGTTTGAAAAAGTTTATGTGACTTGCCTAGGGTCACAAAGTTAGGCAATGTCTGAGATGAAATTCAAACTGGAGTCTTATCAACTCTATGTTTAGCAATCTACCCCAATACACAGAAATTATTCAACAATTACATATTAACCAATTGATTAACATTCAGGTGTTAATGAAGACCACTGAAAGTGGAAAATTTTAATAAAAGATGTAGGTAAAACAAGAGGACAAATATTTAGGAAGACTAAGTTGCTTTATACTTCTCTAACTAGGATGTCATGTACTGGTAGACAGATAAAAGTAAAATATACTTGATAGATTTACCTGCCATTCTTTTTTTTTTTTCAAACTTACCTGCCATTCTAGATCAAAGGTACTTTTGTACTGAATTTCATAGGATAAACCACGAATGGGTAAATCAGGACATTTTATCGTAACTGAGTCTTCTCTCCATGTAAAATTCAAATTGGTTGGAGAGTTGGGTTTTACTGAAAGAGAAAGCATGCTTTGTTAAATGTTAGACCAATATTCCAGCTTTACTAAATCCCTGTGTTTTCTTCTTGCATCAATCTTTTAGAATTTGTATTAGTCTTTTAGGAATTTTTTTAATTCCTTCTAAACTATACTTGATCATAATATAGTACTTTATATGCTAAAGATTATAGAGAGGAAGTAGAGCATATTAAAGAGAGAACTAACCTTGCAGCCAGGAATATTTGAATTCCAATCTGCCTCTGACACATACAGACTTAAATTCTTAAGCCCTTAAACTCTCAATACTCTAGACAGGTAATTCTCTAATAAAATTGTTGAGAAAGTTCTGGACTACAATGGGAGAATTTTTTCATCTGGAAGTTCTCTATGCAGAAGTTCAGTCCCTTTCACTAAAGATAATGGAGATCTGTTAAGATTAACATGTCTTTGGGTCGAGGGGACATGGCTGGGGATATAGTTTCTTTTTTTTTTTTTTTTAAACCCTTACCTTCCATCTTGGAGTCAATACAGTGTATTGGCTCCAAGGCAGAAGAGTGGTAAGGGCTAGGCAATGGGGGTCAAGTGACTTGCCCAGGGTCACACAGCTGGGAAGTGTCTGAGGTCAGATTTGAACCTAGGACCTCCCGTCTCTAGGCCTGGCTCTCAATCCACTGAGCTACCCAGCTGCCCCTGGGGATATAGTTTCTAAATGAACATCCTAATGCAAACACCAACAACATGGAAATAGGTTTTGATCAAGGACACATGTAATACTCAATGAAGTTGCATGTCAACTGCAGGAAGGGTGTGGGGAGGGGAGGGTGGGAAATAATATGATTCTTGTAACCAAGGAATAATGTTCTAAATTGACTCAATAAATAAATAAATTTAAATAAATAAAAATAAAAAAGATTAGCATGTCTTAACTATTTTGAATTATCATAAATGCCTAGTAAAATTTTAAGACACAAATAAAACAAGATTTGCAACCCTTCTTTGTAATCAATAGATGGAGGCCAGGCTTTATCTCTCTCTCATCCCTTTAACTTTTATCAATCCATTTGTATTCAAGCCAACAAAATACTACAAATGCACTGATATCTGCCACTGCAAAACTATGTTTAGTTCTGGATGGGAAACACATTTCCTGCTTTGGACCTGTCTAGAAAATGGATTCCACTAGATTTAATAACTGGGGGAAAAAAAGTGACCTGGTCTTGGTACTTACAGTAATTGCTAAGTCTCACATTTTTTCTTTCAATAATTCCATCTTCTCCCTTGAGTAAATAAGTCAACCTGTTGTCTCCAGTCTTAAAAACACATCCAACAGTATAACCTTGATCAAGAATATAGTGAGGACACTGTTTTGAAGGTGAAGCTTTGTCCAATCTAAATTAAAGGAAAAAAGTTAATGCTATTTCCTTTTGTCTGTTCATTTCTACATTGAGATTTTCTTTTTTTGTTTCTATTTTTAGTTTTTCTTACTTTCTATTCCTCTTATTTTTTCAATTACTCATAGAAACAATTTTTTAACAATTGCTTTCTTACCTTTTGCAATCCAAATTCTCTTCCTCCCTCCTCCCCAAAACCTCCCTAGACAGTGATCTGACATAGGTTATTCCAATATTGTTGTGCAATACAAATTTCCATTACATTTAGATTCTCAATGCAAGTTAATGTTCACTGGTCATCTAAAACCTATATTAGTTTTACGATTGCAGACTACAATATTTTCCACCACTCTGGCATTACTACCCAAGATTAAAGGCCGTTTTGAATTTTCTATTGTTTTATTGGTAGTCATTGTCAAGTGTGCAGCATTCCATGGATGAGCTACTCCAAACCTTACCTAAATTGATCCCTAGAACCATGGCTATAGCTTTCCAAAATGGCAGAATATGTCAGTACTCCTCATTCAGCATAGCCTTTTAAAATCTAAGATTGGGAGCAGGTAGGTGGTTTAGTGAATAGAGAGCCAGAGTGGAGATGAGAAGTCGTGGGTTCAAATCTGGCACTTCTTAGCTATGTGACGCTGGGCAAGCTACTTAACCACATTTAAAAGCCCTTATCATTTTTCTGCCTTAAAGCCTATACAAAGTATTGATTCTAAGATAGAAAGTAATGGTTAAAAAAGAAAAAAAAGTATCACTTCCATACTACTAGCAGTTAGTAAGAAAATGTTAGAAGACCTTGACTTATCATTCTTACAGCTTTCAAAGCTGCTTTTTTTTAGAATGTACTTATTATTGTGTAAATTGTTCTCCTAATTCTCCTTTTTTTCTTCATTAGTTCATAAAACTACTGAAAATTTTTCATTTTTATAATATTATTAATTATAGTACAAATTGTTCTTCTGGTTTTTGCTGGCTACACTCTGAGTCAATTAATATGTCTTTCCATATAGTTTGAAATAATCTATTTATTTTAATTCTAATATTTTCCTCATAGGACCAGGACAAATCATTTAATTTCTCTAAATCTCAGTTTTCTTATATACAATTAATAATATATAAAATATCTTCCTAACATGGTTTGTTTATGGGAGTAGAAAACAAGGTAAGAATAAATCATATCAATATGAAAAAACAAAATCATGATAATAATATATTTGAAAAATCTTTTCTAAAATATAGCACTCATTAATTTTTTTAATTATTGGGAATATGAAAAGTATGGGAAAGGGGCTCAATGAATAGACATCCAGACCCAGAGGTGGGAGGTACTGTGTTCAAATATGGCCTCAGACATTTCCCAGCTTTGTGACTCTGGGCAATTCACTTAACTCCAACTGCTTTAAGTAAGTACCTGCCTTAGAATCAATTTTGATTCTATAATGGAAGGTAAAGGTTTAAAAAAAAAAGTATAGGAAAAATGGTCACCTGACCCATATAATAGTCAGATTTTCTAGCCTTGGCTTCCCCCTCAACCTTACCTCTCATTTTTAAAACTCTAATATGAATACTTGTGGAGTCTCATAATTAAGATAAAGTTGTAAACAAAAGTAGAGTAGGAAAAGCATAGGATTTGGAGTCAGTTCATATGGGTTCAAATCCCACTTCTGGCATTAAGTATAGTTTTGGGTATGTTACTTGATCACTATGACCCTCAATTAATTTTTAAAATTTTTTTTAAAAACCCTTAGCTTCCATCTTGGAGTCAATATTATGTATTGGCTCCAAGGCAGAAGAGTGGTAAGGATTAAGCAATGGGAGTCAAGTGACTTGCCCAGGGTCACACAGCTGGGAAGTGCCTGAGGCCAGATTTTAACCTAGGACCTCCCATCTCTAGGCCTGGCTCTCAATCCACTGAGCTACCCAGCTGCCACCCCTCAATTTATTTTTTTAATTGAGGAATTAAACTACATGACCTTTGAAGTCCTTTACAGCAATGGATTGATGATTCTACAGAGACCTCAAGCACCTATTTCCAGGATTTCTCCATACATGCATATATACATAATTCATACACATCTGAATGTATGATGTAAATGTATGTATTATATATGTTTATGTCTGTATATATTTATAATTTTATTACATTATGGTAAATTCATAAATTTAAACTTACAAATATATATGCAAATATACACATATCCATATAAATGGCAAAGTGTTTACAAATGTATATATAAATATGTATATAGGTATGCAGACATATAGATATATATTTGCATATACATTTGTAAACACCTTGGTACATACATGTATATGTGCATCTTATTTGCATATATATTTATAAATATATGTATAAATTTAATATAATGAAATATATACAAAGATATATATTTATGCCCATAAATGTAAATATATATGCCTATCCACACAAATAGAGAGCTATGATATAACAGTTAGAGAGCTCACCTTGGATAAAGTAATCTTTGGTTTAATCAATGTTGGGAATCTTGACTTTTATTATTTTTAAATTTTATTTATGTCTATTACATTTAAATATCCATGTAACTTCTCTGCATTACTGAAGGCATTATTTGCCAAAAAATGTATATATAGATAAAACAATGTCTTGTTTATTTTTATTAGTTCTTTCTCCAGAGGTAGGTAAGCACAAGTTCTGTAGCTATATACAAGATTCGCTTGCTCATTTCACTCTTTTCAATTTTATATTGATCTTTCCATTTTTAATTAACTTTTCATTTTAATTTAATTAATTTTAATTAACCTACTCATTATTTCTTATGGCTCAGTAATTTTATCACAATCATTATAATTGGGAGGTGAAAATGTTGGTTCACACTTTCATCATGATAGTCCTTCAAAAAAATAGAGAGGGGAAATTAGGTGGTTTAATTGTTTGAGAGCCAAGCTCAGATATGGGAGATCCTGGATTCAGTTCTGGTCTCAGACACTTCCTAGTTGTGTGACCCTGGGCAAGTCACTTAACACCTATTGGCTAGCCCTTACTGCTCTTCTGTCTTAGAACCAATACACAATATTTATTCTAAGACAGAAGGTAATGTTGTTTTTTTTTAATAATAGAATCTTCAATATAACTTTTATTAACAGATCAAGAAGACACTACATGAAGAAGTTAAATATTCATTTGGAAAAGGTATAGGTGTTCTCTAGTAGTGATATCTCATTTTGTAAATGTAGCATAATGGACTAAACAACACTATGAAGAAGCATTTTACAATGGGCATTTACTTTATTCATCCATCAGATAAAAAACATTGGAAAAATGTTAGATTTAGAGTCAAGTTTAAATGCAGACTCTGTCACTATCTCTGTGATCATTAGTTGGACAAGGTGACTTATAAGGTCACTTCTGGGTCTTAACCGTGATACAAAATTAAAAACTCTAATCAATGTAATGAACTGTCAAAATTCCAAAGGACTAATGATGAAGTATCAAGTAAGTAATGGACTTAATATGTAGAATGAGACAAATTTTTTTGATATAGTCAATGCAAAGCTTTGTTTTGTTTGATTATGCATTTTTCCTCAATTCTTATTTTTCTTCTCCATTCCAATCAGTCAAGGGAGAAAAGAGGAAGACAAAATAGGAAAAATCTTAAAAACTATGATCATATGAGCTTTTCTTCATAGGTCTTATTTCCCAACTCAGTTCAATTTTTTTGTCTTCCTCTCTGTGACTTTTTTTCTGTGTTTATACTGTTTTCTTAGAATTGGAGACCCAAAATGAATTAAAATACATCTCCTAAAACATGATATAATGCTGAATTCAAAGGGATAAAAATTGTTCTGCTAGGCAGAATAATGGGAAAAGTGCTATACTGGAAATCAGGAGACATAGCTTGATTCATCAATCCAATACAATGAATTGCTTGTTCATGAATTTGCTTATCTATAAAATGGGTATAGAGATATTTACACTACTTATTTCAAAACACTGTTGGGGTATAAGGACTCCAGTTGCCTAGTCCTTACCACTCTTCTGCCTTGGGACCAATTCTTATATCACTTCTAAGATAGAAGGTAAGGTGGGGGGGGGGGGGGAGAAAGAAAAGAAAAAAGAAGAGAAAAGAAAAGAAGAGAAGAGGAGAGGAGAGAAGAAGAGAGGAGAGAAGAAGAGAGGAGAGGAGAGGAGAAAGAAAGAAGAAAGAAAGAAAGAAAGAAAGAAAGAAAGAAAGAAAGAAAGAAAGAAAGAAAGAAAGAAAGAAAGAAAGAAAGAAAGAAAGAAAGAAAGAAAGAAAGAAAGAAAGAAAGAAAGAAAGAAAGAAAGAAAGAAAGAAAGAAAGAAAGAAAGAAAGAAAGAAAGAAAGAAAGAAAGAAAGAAAGAAAGAAAGAAAGAAAGAAAAGTGCCATTTTCCTCCAGAGAAAAAATTGATGGAGTCTCAAACTAGGACAAAGCATGCTATGTTTCACTCTTTTCATTATTTTCTTTCATGAAAAGACTAATATAAAAAATGTTTTAAATGTTTGCACATGTAAAATGTATATTGGATAGCTGACCACCTCAATTAGGGGGGACACAGGGGAAGAAGAGAGAGAAAGAGAGACTTGGGGACTCAAAATTTTAAGTGAATGTTAAAAATTGCTACTACCGGTTGTGACATATGATTGTGATAGAATACCACGGTGCCTTAAGAAATGATGAATGATTTAATTTTTGAAAAACATGGAAAGACTTACATGAAATTATGAAGATTGAAATGAGGAAAACCCTGAGAAAATTACAGCACAAGAGAATATAAGGCAACAAAAATATTATTTAAA
This sequence comes from Monodelphis domestica, assembly GCF_027887165.1. NCBI lineage: Eukaryota > Metazoa > Chordata > Mammalia > Didelphimorphia > Didelphidae > Monodelphis > Monodelphis domestica. The sequence continues at coordinate 213,455,322 of NC_077234.1, forward strand.
GAATGACCTCTGTATGTCCACCTCCAGAGACAGAACAGATAAATAAAATATAAGCATGACATAATTTTATATATACACATATCTTTTTGTCAAATGATGATTTCTCTAATGAAAGGGAGGAAAGGAAGTAGGGAATTAACTGGGTATTTAAATGTAAGAAGCAACTAAATTTTAAAAATATTAAACAAGCAATTGGGGAAGAAAATATTATTTTTAAATACTGTAAATTACAGAGAAGTTGTAGGATTGCATTTATAGAGACAGTTTCCTCATCTGGAAAATTCCTACATCAATGGAATTACAGATGCAATCCCTATCCTTGACTTTATCAAATAGCAGGGAAAAAATTGTCAGAAATTCCATGAAAAGGTGTCATAGGATCAGCTACTCTAACCTCTAAACCCACTGTGCTCAGAGATATAAATAAGCACCTTGGAAATAATTAACATATGAGTAGTTAAGCTTGTGACTCATCAGAAGACTTGGAGAAATGTAACTGTGATATAAACTAAAGGCTAAACTATAATCTGAAGATAGAGACTTTATAAGGATTGGCATTTCCCTCTGGCATTCTTCTCCTTGTCCCTAGAAGGAAGATTTTTCAGAAAAATAATATATGATTTACTTTCCATTATACTGAGGATTTTCTTCATAAATACTTACCCATAAAGGAAAGTTAAATTCTTCTTCATCAAATAGTCACTGATATTCCATTTAACTTGTGTCCGTTCATAATTGAAATTGATAATCTGTATACTCACATTGTTCCCTAAGGGAAAAAAAAAGCTAGTAAACAGAAGAGTCAAGGCTGATCTTTTTAATCTTTCACTTCAATCAATCAATAACTATTTATTAAATCCATACTATTTACTAGGCACTGCATTCACTGTCAGAAATACAAGAACAAAAGTTAAATAGCCCCTGATCTGAAGGGGCTTACTTATAATGTGGGAAACAATATATCTGCATAACTAGCAAAACTTGCAGTGTTGGTGCAGTCATTTTTGAAATGGTAATATACTGGTCAAAAAAGACAAATTATTTTGAACAATATATTCATACTTAGAAATTCATTGATCTGAATAAGCTTGAGTACGAAATTTTATCATTAGTGCTTCTATTTGATGTGAAGAATATACAGTTAATGAACATCCCAAAATTAAATCTGCTGACTTCTGGACTAACACTGCAGCAACTGTTATACTCCTTAGACAAGGGACTGTAATGGCAGCTATTGGATCAAGCTGTCAACTATAATATCCAATTGGATGATAACTTTGTCCTAAAGTCTGTGTCAGTACCCCAGAAGCAATACCTTTAGTTTCATTGATAGATAGTTGGAATGGTTTTGTATAGTCTGGGATACCCAAAGTTGAAGCAGATAAAATGGCTTCTTTAAGCTTACTTAAGGCTTGCTCAGGTTTTAGTTTCAGAGGTTCAGGCTCTGTATTCCTGGTTAAATCTGTTGGACATTTTGTTAGTTCACTATATTCAGGTATTTATTGTCTATAGAATCCAGTTGTTCCAAGAACAACTCTGAGTTTCTTTTTGGTCTTAGGAGCACTCAGTTTCTGGATATCTGCTTTTCTATGTGATGTTTCTTGAACCCTCTGATAACACAAAACCAAGATATTGCACTTGAGGCAAAAGCCACTGTAATTTTGCCTTAGAAATTTTATTTCCATGCTTATATAATTCTAACAAAAGAATCTTGCTCTCAGACATACCTTAGAATTTGAAGATACAAGAAGAATATCATCCACAAAATGCACCAATTTACTTTCTTTGAATGCTATAGTTTTTAGATATCTATTCAGAATTTGTGAAAATTGGCTCGGCAAATCGGTAAAACCCTGGGGCAAATTAGTCCATGTCCCCTGTGTTTTCTCCCATGTAAAAGCAAAGATCTTTTGAGAATCCTCATGAATTGGAATTGAGAAAAAAGCTGAGTATAAATCTACCACAGTGAAATATCTTGCATGACTTGGAATGGAAGAAATTATAGCAAGTGGACTTGGTACAACAGGATGATTCTTGATTACATAGTAATTGAGTACTCTTAAATCTTATATAAAATGATATACAACTTTGCCATTCTGATCTAACTTTGTTTTTTTTTATTGAAAGAATAGATTATATTCTGAGAAGCAAGGTATTATGATCCCTTGTTGGATTAGGGATTCAATGATTGATCTTATACCCTCAATTGCTTCTTTAGTCAAAGGATATTGAAGTACACAAGGAACTGGTCCTTTCTTAGTCCTCACTTTGACTGGAATAGCTGATTTCAAAAGACCTATATTTGTGGTTGACATTGACCAAAGATCTTGAGGGATATCCTCAGATATTGGATAGAATGAATCTAAGTCACTCTTTGTACTGCCTGAATCTAAGAACAGCAATGGAAAAGCTTTCAGTGATTCTTCCGGTAGGTGTATCAGTACATTGGATTGTTGCCCTTAGTTTACATAATAAATCTCTACCTAAAAGATTAATTTAACAGTCTGGCATACACAGAAATGCATGATCAACAGATAATGGACCTAAAGTAATCATTTTTGGTTGTAATTTTGCTACTCTCTGCAATCTACCAATAGTACCTATTACTTCCATTGTACTAACAGCTCTACATTTCTTAGGAAAACTTTGCAAAACTGATTTACTGGCTCCAGTACCAACAAGAAGATCATAAATCTGGTCTTCAATAGTTACAGACACATATGGTTCTGTACTCTGGTGGTTGGAATGTTTCTAGGACAGGTGCTAGCACAGTAACATCAGTACAAAACTCAGTCATTTCCTGTACATGCAAATTTACATCTGCTTGAATTGCATGGTATTCCCAGGATTTCACATCTTTCACACTATCATCATCTTCTTCACTACTCACATTGATCTTTATAATCTCCACCTTGGTATCATTGTTCTCATTTACAATTGCATTATCTTTATCCAGTTTACATTCTTCACTATTTTTCATCATTTCACAATCATTAGAATTTTCCACTAATTTTACTTTAAAATTTTCTTTTTCCTCACAATTATTGTCACATTATCCTTTGTTTCAATCACATTATTTATAAATTCATTATCCTTATTTTCATTACAATCACTTCCATTTTTTCCAAATCATTTTTCCTTGATTCTGCAAATACTTTAGAACTCTAGGTAAACCTTCATAATAAACATGCCATTTTGTTTTGATTATGCTTATGCCCACTTAACTGTATTTGGGTCTCACTCCTGATTTTCCCACTCTTGCAAAGTGTTCAAATCAGGTGCTTAAGTTCCCTGACAGCAAGCATTAAGACAATTATTAGTATTTCTTCTCTGATAATTATTGTTATACCAATTATTGTATTCAAGTATTATTATACTATCTATTATATCCATTATTCCGATTCAATTGCCTAGAAAATTGTCCTTTGAATTTACATTCTCTAACAAAATGTCCTACACAATTACATAAGAAACATCTTTGAGGTCCAGGTCTCCTTTCTCTTGGCCTATACTGGTTGTTTGGTTGCACAGATCTAAGTGCTGCAACCGCCTTTATTTCACTCTCCCTTGCTTTATTTTTAGGATCTCTTAATTTCCTTTTCAAATCCCCAGTTATTGTATCCCTGTCTTCATATCTATCATCATAATCCATGCATAAGTAAGTTGCTTTTCTCCATAATTCTTCCAAACCCATCTCTTCCCAATCTGGACAATTATTTAAAAAAATAACTTTATCTTAGGATATGCATTTTTTACAAATAGTCTCTTGATGTGTGCAATTATGTTGTTCACTAACACATGAAGGCCTAAAATTATTTCAGCAGCATCTGTTATTCTCTCTAAAAAATTAGTTAATGATTCATTGTTTCTGCTTAATGTTCTCAAATTTTGACCAAGCGTTAGGGCATTTGGTATGCCTTTTCATTACATCAATTATTAACCTCCTGGCTTGTTTCATCCTTATATAATCAGGGGATGAATTCATATCCACACCTTCAAAATCCTGTGGCCATGGGGTCAAAGATGGATCATTTCTAGTTTCCTCTATGAATTGGTTCCTTTATCTCTTGGTTAATAATTCCTTAATCAGTATGAAAAAAATCAGTGTAGTCAGAGTCAAAGATCTCTATAGCACTCTGAAATTCCTTCATCACTTTATTAGGTTCATCAGAAAAGCACGAGGTTGTAACCCTAGGCAAGTCACTTAACCCCCATTGCCTAGCTCTTACTACTCTTCTGCCTTGGAACTGATACCCAATACTGACTCTAAGAAGGAAGGTAAGGGTTTAAAAAAAAGAAAAGAAAAAAGAAAGAAAGAAAGAAAAGCACATCTGATCATTTCCAAATCCTCAGGAGTAAACAATTTATGAGTTTTAACCTTACAATCTTCATCTTGTGTAACTTCAGGAATATCTCTTAGAGGAAACAACAATGTTTGGTTTTTATTGAATTCTGCATTCTCCCTTTCTAATCTAGACATTTTCTTAATATTTTCTTCATTATTTTCCTTATCTATAACATTATCCTTGAAATCATTCAAAATACCATTATGTAAAATCATTCTCTCCTTCATACATTGTTCCATTGCTTCCATTTTATCTTTCATTACCATAATCATCTGCTTCATTTCTGAATCTTTTGTTATCCATGAAACAATTACCTGTAGTTTATAACCAACACCAAAAATCAAAACTCTGCATTTATACAAGACAATTAAACATAAGCACATCAATGGTACATAAGTTAATACAGTTCTGACAGTCAAGGACATTACTAGTTCCATCCACTCATATCCTAAAACAATATAACAACAATGGGGAAACAAGGTGAAAATCCCATAAGGGATATGTAGGAAACAATCCCATAAAAAATACAAAATAACATTTGCCATGTCTCCTGACATGATGTTTAATGTGTATAGGAAGTTGCTATAAAACACAAGTATCTTTGTGCACACTCATCTATCCTAACCCCGTCTACCCTCTTCAAGACCTGCGGCGATGGGGAATTGGCGATGCAACAGGTGGAGGTAACCACTGGCAGTTGTAGTCATGATCCTGCACGTAGGCGGCCCACGGACCAGTGGTCACTCAGCCCTGTAAGGCAGCAGAGACGTTCGGCAGCATCCTGGGCAACTGAGCAGCCCTCTCTAGGACAGCACTGCTCACCCTAATCAAGGGAAGGGACTAGAAAAAGGTGTCTCAAACATTGCCTGCCCTACAAACACTCGGTCAGCACACCGCGGCTGGCGGGTCATCCCTTTAAGGGGTCGAAATTAAAGAAAACAAAATACAAAGAAACTCCTACTAGGAGCATGGAACATCAGAACATTACTTGGTAGAGAGAATACCCCAAGACCTGAGAGAAGAACAGCTCTAATCGGTAAAGAACTGGCACCATATAACATCGACATCACAGCATTAAGCAAAACACACTTACCAGAAGAAGGATCACTCAGTGAACCCACCACTGGATACACCTTCTTCTGGAAAGGTAGAGCCACAAATGAAGACAGAATCACGGTGTTGGCCTGGCTATCAAGACCAGTTTGCTCAAACAACTGCCAGACTTGCCTGTGGGCATCAGCGAGAGGCTCATGAAGATCCGTTTGCCTCTCAGCAAAGACTGGTATGCCACAATCATCAGCGCATATGCCCCTGCACTGACCAGCACAGAGGAGACCATCAAGCAGTTCTACTCTAACCTGAGTGCCATCCTGCACTCAGTGCCCACAAATGACAAACTGATACTACTGGGAGACTTCAAAGCCCGCATTGGCCAGGACCATGAAAGATGGAAAGGAGTGCTCAGCAAACACAGCGTGGGCAAAATGAACAACAACGGCCTACTGCTACTGAGCAAATGCTCAGAGTTCAAACTCACCATCACCAACACTGTGTTCAGAATGGCGAACAAATATAAAACAACGTGGATGCACCCACGATCAAAACAGTGGCATCTCATTGACTACATCATTGTATGCCAGCGAGACATCCAGGATGTACAGATCACCAGAGCCATGAGAGGAGCTGAATTCTGGACAGACCACCAATTGGTTAGAGCAACTCTTCAAATGCGCATTGTGCCTCGCCATCCAAAACACGCCCAGACAGTTCGCTCATTTTACAATGTGAGTCATCTTAGAGATCCATCTTATTTGCAAACATTCCAGTCCTGTCTGGACGACAAGCTGTTGGTCAAGGAACCACTCACTGGAAGCCCAACCAAAAATTGGAACCAGTTCAGAGACATGGTGATGGAAACATCAAAGGCAATCCTAGGCCCCAAATAACACAACCACCAGGACTGGTTCAATGAGAACAACACTGCTATTGAAGACCTATTGAGCAAAAAGAACAAAGCCTTTATGGAGTGGCAAAATAACCCAAACTCTGCTCCTAAAAAGGACAGATTCAAGTCTCTTCAAGCCAAGGCGCAGTGTGAGATCAGGAAAATGCAAGACCAATGGTGGGAAAAAAAGGCAGGAGAAATCCAGTGCTTTGCTGATACGAAAAACTAAAAACAAATTTTCAGTGCCCTCAAGACTGTCTATGGGCCATTAAAACCCACCACCACTCCCTTGCTATCCCTCTGACAGTGACACTCTCATAAAAGACAAAAAAGGCATCAGCAACAGGTGGAAAGAACACTTCAGTCAGCTTCTCAACCGACCTTCTTCAGTCAACCAAAGCACCCTTGATCAGATCCCCTAAATTGCACCATTGAACAACTTGACATCCCTCCTTCAATAGAGGAAGTCTAAAAAGCCATTAAACAAATGAATACAGGCAAGGCACCCAGTAAAGATGAAATCCCAACAGAGGTGTACAAGGCCTTAAATGGAAAGGCACTCCAGGCATTCCACATAGTGCTGACCAGCATATGGGAAGAGGAAGACATGCCCCCAGAACTCAGAGATGCCTCCATCGTAGCCCTATACAAGAATAAAGGCACACAAGCAGCCTGTGACAACTACAGAAGCATCTCACTACTCTCCACTGCTGGAAAGATCCTCGCCCATGTTATACTCAACAGACTCCTGTCATCTGTTTCAGAGCAGAACCTGCCTGAATCACAATGTGGCTTCCGACCAGATCACGGCACCATCGACATGGTCTTCACGGTGAGGCAAATGCAGGAAAAATGCCTTGAGCAGAACCTGAATCTCTACATTGTCTTCATAGACCTGACAAAGGCATTCGACACAGTGAACAGGGACACATTGTGGGTGATCCTTAGCAAGCTCGGTTGCCCAGCAAAATTCATCAAACTGATCCAGCTCTTTCATGTCGACATGACAGGGGAAGTCCTATCTGGTGGAGAGACTTCCGATCGCTTCAACATCTCCAATGGCGTGAAACAAGGCTGTGTCCTCGCTCTGGTACTATTCAACCTATTTTTCACCCAAGTATTACGACATGCTGTGATGAATCTAGACCTGGGCATCTACATCAAATACCGACTGGATGGCTCACTATTTGACCTTCGCTGCCTGACTGCAAAAACAAAGACAACAGAGAGACTCATTCTGGAAGCTCTCTTTGCAGATGACTGTGCTCTCATGGCCCACCAAGAAAATCATCTTCAAACCATTGTGGACAGGTTCTCTACCGCAACAAAGCTGTTTGGCCTGACTATCAGCCTCAGCAAAACAGAGGTGCTGTTCCAACCTGCACCAGGGAGGCCAACGAACCAGCCATGCATTACAATCGACGGCACGCAGCTTTCTAACGTCAACACTTTCAAGTACCTGGGCAGCATCATCACCAACGATGGGTCCCTAGACCACGAGATTAATGCCAGGATCCAAAAGGCCAGCCAGGCACTCGGGCGGCTGTGCTGCAAAGTCCTCCAACACAGGAGTATAAGCACTGTGATGAAGCTCAAAGTGTACAAGCAGTGGTCCTCAGCTCACTCCTGTATGGTTGCGAGACATGGACACTGTACCGGAAGCACATGAAGCAGTTGGAGAAATTTCACCAACGCTCTCTGCGGTAAATCATGAGGATCCGATGGCAGGACCGAATCACCAACCAGGAAGTCCTCGACAGAGCCAACTCCACCAGCATCAAAGTCATGGTCCTCAAAACCCAGCTACAATGGTCCGGATACATCATCCGCATGGACCCACAGCGATTACCCAGACAGGTATTCTATGGTGAACTGTCAGCTGGACTCAGGAAACAAGGCCGACCAAAGAAAAGATACAAGGATCAGCTAAAGTCAAACATGAAGTGGGCTGGCATTACACCAAAGCAACTAGAACTTGTTGCCTCTGTCAGAAGCAGCTGGCGAACCCACATTAACCATGCTGCCACCACCTTTGAAGATGAGCGACGTCGACATCTTGCCACTGCTAGTGAACACCAACACCAGGCCACAAACGCACCTCCCATAACAACTGGCATCCCATGCCCCATGTGCCACAAACTGTGAGCCTCAGTCTTTGGACTTCAAAGCCATATGAGGGTACACCGTAGATGAAAACGCACAAAGACAATTGTCATTCTTGGTCACCGAGAGACTACTACTATAAAACACAGGATACATGTTATTATTATCCATTGTTGATTAGTAATAACAAACACCAAAGAACAGAACCAAAAAAAAATGTCTTCCTACCACATATGCTATTGGCCCTTGGGCTATTTAAAATTTAAATCCCCTTCTGAGTCAATGAAGAGTCAGAGTTCTGTGTACCAGGACATTGGAGAGCAACCAAGTGTTGGCAAGAACAATGGAATATTGCAAGGTGGTTCAACTGCCAAACTACAGATCTCTCTGTTTTACTCTGGCCTAAGTCAATTTCTGTAGGTTTGCCCTACTGACTCACCAAATGTAATAGGTGGGTTAAAAGAAGGGTTCAAAACTATATATTATATATATACATACATATAGGTTTATATATATATATATATATATATATATATATATATATATATATATATATATATATATATATATACATACAGGTTATTTAGCTAAATGAGAAAGGAAGGGGAATTAGGGAATAACTAATTCAACCCAAAACAGATATTATGCCCTTATAACTACTATAATTATTCTTAACTAAATTCTTAAAGTAGTAATTAAGGTTAAGGTTGTTTGGTAAGAAGAAAGACAAGGGGCAAAGAATCTCACAACCAGGAGTCCTCTTTGAGTCAAGCAGTAGTCCCAGTAACAGCTCTGTTGTAATCCACTTGACAACAGCACAAGGACAGACAGAATATCAAGAAAATCAAAGAAGAGGGAATCACTGGCTTTCTGGGTCCACCCCAGAAATACCAAACAGAAACTCTCTTGGCTCTCCTAACTGCTAGGGAAAAAACAGCAGCCGCTCTCTTCCAGAGTAGACCACCAATTGCTTCCAGAAATGCCTGTGTGTTCAGTTCCCCAGCTCCTGAGAGTTCTGTGTGGAATGTTGGTTTGCAGAATCTCTTGCTGCAAACTTGCCTCTTCTAAAATCCCTTTCTACAATCTTGAAAAATAGGGCACATTGCTATTAGCAATAGGTTGTGTGGGACACAGTGGACAGAGAACCAGGCCTGGAGATGGAAAGTGCTGAGTTCAAATCTGTTATCAGACACTTTTCACTGTGTGAATTGTAATTGCCTAATCCCTACTCTCCTTTTGCCTGAGAACTTTGATTTAATTTTGATTCTAAGACAGAAAATAAAGGTTTAAAAAAAGAATATGAATAAGAATCATGAAGAGAGAATTCTAGGCACAAAACTACATGAATAAAGTCAAGGAAGTATGAATGAATATGCTTTGTTTCAGCAAACAATACAAAAATAAGCCTGGCTAGTATGTAGATTTTGAGTGGATAATTAAGTAAGCGTGGATTAATCATAATAGCATTTTGTTGCACTTGCAAGGTTTGCAAACTTTTTTTATTTGATTCTTTCAACAAGCCTCTTAAAAAGGTCTAATTATTTTCCTATTTTAGAGATGAAGAAACTGAGGCAGAGGAAGGTTGTAACTTAGCCAGGGATACATAACAAGTAAGCATATGAACTAGAATCTGAATTCAAATGTTCTCACTCTGAGTCTAGTATTCCACCCACTGTATCACCTAGATTCCACTAGTAAGACAGGATCAGACTACAGAAGGGAGAGATGATCCATGTCAAATGAATATATCCAAATTGACTTCTACTATCCTAAAAGAAAGAGGAAAAACCTTAGATTTTAGCAAAGAAGAAAAAATCCAATCTTACTTCAATGACTTTTGTTTCATACATGTCCTGCTGGCTTTTAATCTTAGAATGCAGCTTTCTCAATCAGTTTGAAGAATATTTTCTGGGAATGTTTTCAATTGCTACAATGCCTCAGTGAAGAGAACAAACAGGATTAGGAAAGAAAGATGGCTGAGGACTAAACAGGATGTAGAATTCTTATCTTTTAATTAAAAAAAAGTCCCTACACTGCTGCTCATACCAATTCCTTAATGGGCTATAGTAACTCATCTCTGATAGAGATAAAGATTGTCTTTGCTAGCATTAATCTTCAGGCTCTCCGACCCCCTATTTATTCCTGCTCTTTCTTTTTTCTTACTCTCATTCTCAAGAAGTTGTTCTCTTTTCTATCCATATCCCCTCATGGTCCCTTTCTTTTATCTTGTTTTTGCAATTTTTATCCCTACTCATTTGACAGGATCGCTAATGTTATTTATACTGTCAGCAGAATTTAAGAAATGTCCCTTAGGAGGCAACCATGTAGTTCAGTGGACTGAGAGTCAGTCCTAGAGATGGGAGGTTCTGGGTTCAAATCTGTCCTCAGACACTTTCCAGGTGGGTGACCCTAGGCAAGTCACTTAACCCTCGTTGCCTAGCCCTTACCACTCTCCTGCCTTGGAGCCAATACACAGTATTGATTATAATATGGAAGGTAAGGGTTTAAAAAAATATCACTTAAATGCTTCCATTGGGGGAAAAGCATTGGATTTGGAATCAGAGAACCTGGGGTTGGGCCTAGTTGTACTCCCAATAATCCATGTGACTTTAAACCAATCACTCCACTTATATAGCATCAGTTTTCTCATTTGAGAATGGATGAGACACTCAACTCTCCCTTATAAACTTTGTTGTGGGAATTGGGAGAATACAGAAATTTTTCACTCCATTTTTTTGTTCATGTGTTGGCACTGGGAGCCCCTCATGCTAGGTGGAGTAGTAAAAAGCAAATTGATTCTGGCAACAGAATCCTGGTTTCAAAACACAACTATTGCTGCATATAGGAAAGTCATTTACCACTTCTGAAAAGCATGTTTCTTCCTGTATAAAACGAGGAAAGGTAGAGCGGCAAGGTGGCAAGGAAAATATGGGGTTGGGTGTGAAGTCAGGAAGATGCACCTTCCTGAATTCAAATGTGGTCTTGGACACTTATTAGCAGGGTGACCCTGAGCAAGTCACTTAATCCTGTTTGACTCAAAATGAGCTGAAAAAGGAAATGGCAAGCTACTTTAGGATCTTTGCCAAGAAAATTCCAAATAGGTTTATAAAGAGTTTGATATAGAACATCAAATTTGGGCAGCTAGGTGGTAGATGAAGTGCCAGACCTGAAATAGTAGGGTACACTGAGGTTTGTGGACTATATCTCAGTCCCCTTTTAGTGTAGGAAAGCAGTTGGGCCTTACTACACTGGGCCAAAGAACAACTATGTATTCCAAACAGTTGTTGTAAAAGCAACTTAGGAAAGATACTTAGCTCTCTAATTTATTGGCCGCCATGATGGACCCATGACTAACCTCTGACAAGGGTTCCTTAGGCTCTCCCCACTTCAGCCAGAAGACCCAGATAGGCTCCTGATCAGACCTTATAAAGCCTTTTCCCCACCCACTAACTCACACATGTCACATCTCAGGAACCAACCAGAGTTTCTTAATTTGCCTGGGTCCCCTAGGGGAGCATTGCCTGTGAGATCAGTTTTCTATCTCATTGATTCCTTGGTTCTTTAACTTCCTTTCTCTGAAAGCTTGTGTATACCTGAATTAACTCAGTGGTATTTGACCCCCAGGTCACTGAGTGATGATATTAAAAAAGGCAACATAATGGAGAGAGAAATTTGCTTCCAACACTGCTGAGTAGTCTGAATGTCCCTGTGACACTTACCTATGGGATAAAGGGACATCGTGATCCTCTCTACTTTTAACAATAAATATTAGATACTCATGCAATAAGTTATTGTCATATAGCTATTAGAACTGAAGGTAGCTGGATGGCTCAGTGGATAGAACTCCAGACATGGAGATGAGAGGTCCTAGGTTCCAATCAGACCTCAGACACTTCCTAGCTGTGTGACCATGGACAAATCACTTAACCCCAGTTACCTTCTGACTCAGAACCAATACTTGTGTTGCTCCTAAGGCAGAAGATAAAGATTTGGGCCAGGAGGGGGTGGGAAGAACTTTATTGTGTTCAGGTTAGAATTTTATTCATATCCCTTCAGCATTGCTCATAAATCATTCCATATCTTTATTTTTAAAAAAAAGTCCATAGCAGAAAAATCTGACAAAGATGTCAACAACTCTAAAGGTCCCAATACCATTCAAGTGGTTCACGATTGATTTGATGGGAGTTGAAAGAAACTAAAAGGAAATTGCTCATTTAATTCAAATTGTTGTCTGAATTTAAGGAGAAGCCTGAGGCATATTCACTGTAAATGATGGACTTTAATCTAAACCTCTGGGCTTCTGCTGGCTTTTGCTTGTGAGGGCTATATATGGCTATGAATCTGAGTCACAGAAAGAGGCTGTAATGGCTCCTTTGGCTGATGAAAAAAAAAAAAACACTGAACTGTGAGAAAGAGGACATATAGGAGCTGAAAGTCAGGCAAAGACCATCAAGTAACTGTGGAGGTCCCTAAAACAAGTGTGAAGGAAGTACCTCATGAATTGATTTGTTATTCAGGCATTTTAATTGTTTCTGAGTCTTTGTGACCCATTTGGGATTTTCTTGGCAGATTCTGCAGTGTTATGCCATTTCCTTCTACAGCTCATTTTACAGATGAGGAAACTGAGGATTAGGTGACTTGCCCAGGGTCACATAGTTAATAAGGGCCTGGGCCTAGGTTTGAACTCTGGAAGATGTCTTCCTTACTCTGGGCTGGTGTTCTATCCACTGAGTTGCCTCACTGTCCTGTGTGACTTGACAGCAATCACCAGACAAATTAATAATTCTCTGGGGCTCCAAAGAGAAAGTGGTTGTATGGAGAACAAAGGCAGATAAAAGCTGGAATTGAACCCAGCAAGAATAAACTGCCCTGGTCACATAAGTTCCTGACACATTTGCTTCCTCCTGTGGTTATTACCCACATGTGTTCCCAGGAAACCAAGAATTTATGAGAAATGATACTCCTATATGCATTGCAGGAGATTTCCTCATTATTTATTTTGTTTCTTAATAAAGTATCTTTTTGTATCTTTTAAAAGTATCTTTTAAACTAGTGTGTCCCATGATTCAATAGAAGTGCTGGAGCTGTTGGACTTTTGAGCGGACACTACCCCAAAAAATGCCTTAAATTTGGTTATGTGACTTGCCCACACAGCTAGTGTCTTGTTACAAATAAAAACTGATCTAAAGGTTCATCACCAGATTTATGAGAATTTATTAGGGGAGAACGAGAGAGAGAGAGAGAGAGAGAGAGAGAGAGACAGAGAGAGAGACAGAGAGACAGAGAGAGAGAGAGAGAGAGAGAGAGAGAGAGAGAGAGAGAGAGAGAGAAAGAGAGAGAGAGAGAGAGAGAGAGAGAGAGAGAGAGAAAGAGAGAGAGAGAGAGAGAGAGAGAGAGAAAGAGAGAGAGAGAGAGAGAGAGAGAGAGAGAGAGAGAGAGAGAGAGAGAGAGAGAGAGAGAGAGAGAGAGAGAGAGAGAGAGATTCAAAAAACCTTTATAGGGGGCAGCTGGGTAGCTCAGTGGATTGAGAGCCAGGCCTAGAGATGGGAGGTCTTAGGTTCAAATCTGACCTCAGAGACTTCCCAGCTGTGTGACCCTGGGCAAGTCACTTGACCCCCATTGCCTAGCCCTTACCACTCTTCTGCCTTGGAGCCAATACACTGTATTGACTTCAAGACGGAAGGTAAGGGTTTTATTAAAAAAAAAAAAAAAAAAAACCTTTAAAGATCTGATGTTCCATTTGGCTGGCTAAGGCCATGCTGTCAAAGCTCACCAGATAAGCTGCAGCACAGAGAAAACGTTCCAGTCCCATGGCAGGTAAGGAAGCCAAGAGAACTACTTTTAAAACCCTGTCACCTCCACCTCCCTTTTCTTGGCCAATAGCTTTTAAACTTCATGCCTTCTGCCCTTCTGTGACAATACGACATTATGCTGGCTCAGGGACATCCATGCTGACACACAGCACCAGGGTTAGACTCTGTCCTCGGGATCAATGTTCCCTAAATAATTTACTTCTCACATTAAGTATGAGTCAGTAAGATGAGAATTCTTGACTTCAGTCCTAGCACACTATTCACTGAATCACCTTGAATTCCCTCAAAGTCCCTTCTAACTCACAAATCCTATGATCCTCCCATTCAATGACATTTATCATCAGATACCTCCCACATATGACCACCATCTCTTGCGTGAACCACATTTTTTTTCAATTACAAATATAAGATCGGTGATGTCTGACTGAATAAAGAGTTCCCATCTGCCAGGGGTGGACTCAATCTATCACTCAACATGAGCACCCTCTATTTGCTGTCATATCATTTGAGGATCACAACTTTATTCTCAGTAAGTGTTGTCATCAACCTTCTTTGGATCTGCCTACAAAAGTGCTTTGTGATAAGAACTGACATCCCCATTTTCTGACCAAAGTGTTAAAGCATTATGTAGTTAAAAGACTCACCCACATAATGAATGAGTCAGAAATGTAAACCAGAAATGCAAAGCCAGAAATGTAAACCTCTCTGACTCCTCATTGTGCTTCCTTTCTTTAAAAGAACTGAGTAATTTAGTTCTGTACTGGTTGACTTTTCTGCATTATATATACACTAACTTATTGGTGCTGGCAAGAATTATTTACACTTGGCAAGCTGCAAAAGAACTTGGGATGTATTTAATTAATTTGGTGTTATGAGGGGGTGGGAGAGACCTTTCATACATTGCACAAAACAGGTTTTATTTCTTCATTTTCTTAAAGCAATGGGAATTTGACCTTACATACATTGCCTTTTCACAAGAACTTTTTTAAGACTGTTGAAGGGCACAAAATGTGGTTAAGGTTATACAAAAAAATTTTTTTTTGTTACTGCCATTGTCCTATCTTCCTTCTTTTGCCTGAGAGGATGCATGGTACAGGGGAATGGGCATGAGTTTTGGTTTGGAGTGAGAAGACATAGGTTTGAATTTCATTTCTCCTACATACTGCCTAGCTGTATGTACATGACCAAGTCAGTTGACCACTGATTATGGGTCTCAGTTTCCCTACCTGAAAATAGGGAGATAGATGTCTCTAAGTTCTCTTTCAACTCTAAAGTTATATGCCAATGAGAGCATGCTTTTAATTTCTAATCCAAACAATTTCCTATGACTATCTACAGCCTTCACAAAATCCTTCATAACTATATTTAAAATATCATTCCCTCTTTTCTGAATACATAGAGTGCTTAATAGCTATAGCATTCATTTAGGCATTAATAATATCTTGCCTTGTAGTTGTCTTGAATTTCTACTTTTCTTTTGTACTATAATTATTTAATTTTTCTTTTTTTAACTCTTATCTTCCATCTTAGAATAGATACTGTGTATTGGTTCCAAGGCAGAAGAGCAGTAATGGCTAGGAAATAGGGCTTAAGTGACTTGCCCAGGATCGTACAGCTAGGAAGTGTCTGAGGCCAGATTTTTTCATTTTCCATGGGTTAATTCTCTAGCTAGATTTAGAGACTGTGTCTTAAACTTGTATCCCCAAGAGTTAGTGCAATGGCTAGATGGCATAGTGTTTAGAGTAGCAGCCATGGAGTCAGGAGGACCTGAGTTCAAATTTGAGCTCAGACACTATCTATGGGACCTTGAGCAAGTTATTTAACTTTGGTTGTCTCAGTTTCGTCCTCTATAAAAAATGAGCTAGAAAATGAAATGACAAATCACTCCATTATCTTTGCCAAGAAAATCCCAAATAGGGTCACTAAGAGTCAGATGTAGCTAATCAACTTAGTGACAACAAATAAGCAACTAGTATAGTGTTATATACCAAGCAGATTCTCAGTAGGTATTTATTGATTTAATTTGAGGAAAACTTTACATTGGAGTTAACAAAATTGATAAGGAGAGGCAGGGAGAATCCTTTCTGAAATCAATCCTTTCAGGGGCAAGATTTAGACACAGACCTCTAGAGTTGCTTATTTGGTGAATTTCTTGGGGCACAGTTTTGCAACAGAATTTCCAACAGTCATTTGAGAAGTTTTGTAACACCCATAGCATTACCCTTCAAAGAAAAAATAGAGACATATTCAAAAACTTTCATATTGCACATTTTAATATAAACAATTAGATGAAGTTAAATTTTGGCCTAAGAAGATCTAGAGAATCCCATGAGGATTATATATATAAATATACATACATACATACACAATGCACCAGAAATAATTGCAGACACACTTGAGTTGGGTATCTCTGCATTAGGGATACATTAGAATGTATTTCAGAGTTTTTCTTCTGCTTTCTGACAAAAGAAAAAAAAAGAAACTAGAAGTTATCTAGGTTAGGGAAGTTGGGAGTTATGAACCTGGACAAGAACCAAAAACATTATTCATTGTCTAAAGCATTCCAGGTCCCATTTGCCTCTACTTGATTTTCAATTTCTGGTAAAAGGCCCCTTTCCAGGCATCATGACTACCAGAGACTCTAAGAGGGTATCGCTGAAGGACAGAACATTAATATCTTTGGCATCTCTAATTCTGGTTAATTCAGTAGAATGTAAAACTTTGGGTGTTTTTTAACTGTTTGTTACTCCACACTCTAAATATCTTTTTCTCAGAACATGAACACTGCCAGAAATTATTTTTAAAATGGCCCCTGTAGCCTTTGGGAGATGGATAGATTTGTACACTGTAGAACCTAGACATGTGACAAGCATTATTTGATTACTGAGAATTTCCTTTAAAATTAGGAGGGTTCCCTTAAGTTGACTTGTAGAAACACCTATTAGATGCTAGAATAAATTTGTGATCACTATGGAAATCAATAGCGAAACAAAATTCACTCATGTTAAGTCAAAGCCATACCATTACCTCAGAAACTGTGGGCCATCTGCCAAACCACAGAGCTCCACATTCCTCTAGCATAAAAATGATTATCAAAAAATCCTTATGTCAAATTTACAACTATTTGGCATCATTTGAAATTTTTCATTAGTTACCAATAATAACTCCTATCCAGGGACTGTTGCAATCACCAAAATTCATATCCAAATCATGAAAATCTCTTATGTCTAAGTAAATTTAAACTGAATGTTACAGTGAGCCATGCCTGCTCCTGAAGAAAGGATGAAAAATGTGGCTCCCTCTTTTCACTGGAGAAGTGAGGGCTACAGATGGAGATTCTGGATACTTTATCAAAAAGATAATGTATAAATTGGTTCTGTTGAATCTTTTTTTCTTAAACAAGGAAAGGCTCACTTGGTGGGAGAAGAGAAAGGGAGATGTTCCCAAATGATATAAAGTAAAATCCAAAAGTTTATCAATAAAACTGTATTTTTAAAATAAAATACATGAGGAAAAAGTGAAGGATTAGGGGACAGGGGGAAGAGATGGGGATTTCTTTCTTACATCTGGAAAGACTATGGTCTGGACCTAGTGAGGCTGAGCAGGAACACTTAAAATTTCAGTAAATGTAGGAGAATATTTCTGCCCCTCAACACATTTGGCTTTTGTGGAAATCTCTCTGGGACATCCCCTACTCTTATGTCAGTGTAAAATTAGAGGAATTAAAGTCCAGGAGCTGAGGAAAAGAATACTCAAGAAATGTTTTGGGGAGAATGAACAGACCCATGTGATTGGAAAGGGTGATGAATTTAGGGAAGGAACAGCATCTTTTGGATACATAAGAAAGACATTTATTTTTTTGTTTTGTTTTTTTTTAAACCCTTACCTTCTTCTCTTCTTGGAATCAATACTGTGTATTGGTTCCAAGGCAGAAGAGTGGTAAGGGCTAGGCAATGGGGGTCACACAGCTGGGAAGTGTCTGAGGTCAGATTTGAACCTAGGACTTCCCATCTCTAGGTCTTGTTCTCAATCCACTGAGCTACCCAGGTGCCCCCCCCCATAAGAAATACATTTAGCAAGAATTTCCTGGACAAGCAGTTCTTAGTAGATAGTTATTGGACAGCATTCTAAATTTATTTTCTCTGTTGGAGAACCTGCTACTTCTCAGTAATTTTTTTTTACTGTTAGAAAGGACACAAAAATTATCAAATCATAGCTCTGGAACTAAAAAATACTTCAATGGCCATCAACTCTAAAATTCTCATTTTACAGACCATGAAGCTGAGACTTAAGATCAAGTGCCTTGTCCAAGAGCACATGGACAGTATGCATTAGAATCAAGTTTTGAACCCAGGACCTCTCAATTGTTGAGTTAGCACTATTTCCTCTATACTATGCATATCTTGAATCAATAGAGTAGAATAACAATTTCAGGAAACAATTCAATAATTCCATTCCAACTGCTTGAAAAAGAGTTTGGGATTCCTATAAGATGGCTCTATTGGAGAGAGAAGAAATCCTCTGTTATTTCACTAGAGGCAGATCTAGAAGGAAAGAATTGATGGACTACTTCATTGCTATTTCATAGAAATATGAACAGTCCCACAGATTATGTAAGAGCAAACATCCTTTGGGTCAACCTGGTCCTAGTAATAATAGCTATCTTGTGTATATTGCATTAAGGTCTACAAAGCACTTTACAAATATTATCTCATTTAATCATCACAGCAATCATGGGAGACAGGTGCTATTATTATCTTCATTTTATGGATGAGGAAATTGAGGCAGGCAGAAGTTAAGTGATCTGCCCAAGGTCACATAGCTAGTTATTTTCTGAGGCCAGATTTGATTTCAGATCTTCCTTACTTCAGGTTCAGGGATCTATCCATTGTGTCACCTCACTGCCACCTGTTGATATGCAACGATGTCAAAGATATCAATGTTTTCCCTCTCAGACACTACCAACATCACAAAGCTTCCTCTTTATCTAACACACTTTAAAAAATTGTATGAGATAATAACAACAGAGATCAAAGGTTATTACTGACCCCAGTTATGTAAACCTAGACTTTATTTCTTTTTCTCCATTTTCCTATCTTTATAGTTAATCATATGGCATAGTGTGTATGTGTGTGTGTGTGTGTGTGCGTGTGTGTAAGACAGTGGAGAGTAGTTGAAAGAGATCTACTAATGTCTTTCAGAAGACCTAGGTTTGCATTCTATCTCTGCTATTTATTCTATTTAATATTAATTTATTAATATATTTATTATATGACTTGGGCAAGTTGCTTGCATTCTCTAAATTCTGTTTCAACAACTATAAAATAAGTGGGGTGAGGAAGAAGGTGGAATAATGCTCTCTAAGGTCCTCTATCACACTAAAGTCTGTCAGTCTTATGAGGCAAAGAAAGCGATATACATAGGAAGTATCATATGTGTGAACATTACATTGATAGTCATTTGTCTATCCAGCCAAATATATTTAGCCCTCAACTTTAATGTTGACTTGCAATCCTGATTATTCTTGTTTTCCCTAGGACAGTATGTTGAGTTCTTTTTTTCAGCTGTGATGTAACTTGAAGATTCCTAAATAGCTGACAGCTGTTGGAGAAGCTGTGGAAAAACTAGCACACTAAGTGTATTGCTGGTGGCATTGTGAATTGGTCTAGCCATACTGGAAAACAATTTTAAACCATGCTTTAAAAAGCTACTAAACTATATATATACCCTTTGACCCAACTGTGCCACTACTGGTCTTATGCCCCAAAAAGATCAAAGAAAGACAGAAAGATCTAGTACACACACACACACACACACACACACACACACACACACACAAAACAATTCATACATTCACTTCACAAGAAAAAATAAACAAATAAATAAAATAGAAACTAAGGAGTATCTCCCTATTGGGGAATGAGTGGGGAAAATATGATATATAAATGTAGTATAATATTTAATGCTACAAGAAAAAATAAAGTGGACAAGTTCAGAGAAAACTTGGAAGACCTCTTTGAACTAATGCACAGCAAACTGATCAATGCACAGCAAAAGGATCATTAAAGCAATTTATACAAGGACAATATTGTAAAGAAAAGCAATCTTGAAAGACTTTAGAACTGATCAATGCAAACATTCCACCCATCTTCTGCCAGCAAAGTGTTGCACTTAAAATCCAGAATGAGATGTATTTTGAGCTATGGTCAATATGGGAATTTATTTTGTTGGACTATGTCTATTTGTTATGAGGGTTTTTTTTTTCTTTCTTAACTCCTTGATTGGGAAGGGGAAATAACAAATGCTTATAATTTTTTAAGAAAAGATTCATGTCCTCTGGTGTAAAGCTGACCCTAAATCTTAATTCCTTTATGATAGTTATGGCAAACCTTTTAAAGGGGCAGGTAATGTACTTCAGCAAACACAAAGAAGGGGAAGAGAGCAAGCAGCCCAGTCCCTTATCCCTCTGGCTTTCTAATAAGGAACTCTGGTGAACTCTGTGCTTGGGCAACAGTGGGCATGCCCACAGGGAGTGCTCCACCATGGCTCTATGACCTATGACATAACGTTAAGTCTTTTTCTCTGGATTTGAATCATAATGGTTTCAGAGAGCAGTGAAGCAGTTTGCTGTATTAGAGAGAGAGCTGGCCTCAGAAGCAAGATGACTGGATTCGAGTCCTACCTCTGACAGGTACTGGCTGAGTGATGCTGGGCAAATCACTTGATCTCTTCATGCTTTTGGCAATCTCTTAAAACCATAAGTTGCAGATGAGATAAAGATCTGAGTTTGTAGAGGCAATTTCCTCCATCTAAAGGGTAACCAGTACCAGTGAAATCACAAATCTACTCCATATCCCTCACAGCAAGACATTGGCATATCAATGACAGAACAGGATGCATCAAGCCTTATCTCCATCTGATTTTGTGATAAGCAATGAATTAAAAACATACTATTTGAGGTAAATGCTTTCTTAAGGCAGGAAGAGAAAAGTAGAATGATTTTTAAAAAACAAAGTTCTTTTCCTCAAAAACTGAACTTTGCAAAATATTATGTAATGGAGCCTTATCTTTATCTCAAATGATACTGCAATATGACAAAATTCTCTGAAATAGCATTTGTCAGTCAGGAAAAAACCCACCTTACTTAATATTTCACTTCTCTAGTCATGATAAAAATTCATAAGCAACCATAAATGTCACTATGAATCCAGACATTTTAGCCACACATTTTGTGTCAAAATGAAATAAAATAAAATGAAACTTGGACTTCCCAAATTCAAACATAGGTTTAAAAAATTATTTATGAATTAATATAATAATGTAAATTAAATAAGCCCCCAGAGAAAGTGAATTGTGAGTAACTGCTAAAAACAAAATAAAACAAAACAAAACGAAACGAAAAACTATGCTGTCAGCAGAGAACAAATCATAGGACATAACTCCTTCAAGGGTGAACTATAGAATCAGAATTGTCCATATATTTTCATCTTTGATAATTGTACTGGCTTATTTTTTATAACTAGAACTAAGAAGGCAGATTTCTCAGGATAAAAGTCAGCTTTCCTATCCTGAGCTCTAAGACATAACGTCTTAGAAAAAATAAGGTATCAGGCTGGAGGAGTTTAAGTGGTGGAATATCTAGTTCTTTTCTTGGATCAGGGTTTCATAGATGGAAAGCAGGAAGGGATCTTAAAAGTCATCTTGTCCAACAACTCCATTTCACAGATGAGAAAACAGAGGCCCAGGGCAGTTAAATGACTTTCTTAAGGTCACACAGGCAGCAAATGGCAGAGCTGGGTTTGGAATCTAGGTCTTCTGACTCTAGACTCAGTTTTTGTTTTGCTTTGTTTTCCTGATGAGCCCCACCACTATACCCTGAATCTGTAGGAACAGGGTATTTTGAGTACAAGAATTGCTCCATCCAGGCTCTGAAGCATAGATGGCTTACTCCCTGGAACATCTATCTCCATCATAAGTAGGTTAGCTCCATAGATAGTGCACTGCTATATTTCATGGGAAGGACAATGGACTAGAAATTGGCAGGAGTCCTGGTTCCACCACTGGTTCTGTGTTTGCCCTTGGGCTCATACCTCATTTGTTCTGTATCTCAGTTTTCCCATTTATGAAATAGGGTTGATCCTACCTACTCTGTCCTACATTAGGGGGAACTGCCAAAAAAAATGAATTAATTACAAGGAAAGTAATTAAGAATTTAGACCTGCAAATTTTTTAAAATGAAGAATTCCTGGATGAGAAATGTAGATGAGATATGTGGATATGAAACTGTAAAGACCATCTGCCTAACCTCAATGTACAAACAAGAAAACTGAGGCCAATGGAAGTTAAGTAACTTGCTCAAGATCTCTAAGGAAGTAAATGTCAAAGAAGTCTTCAGACTCCAGAGCCAGATTTCTACACCTTGCTATGGCTAGCAAAAAGCAAGCTTCACATTGAGAATGAAAAGTATCCCAAGTTATTTTCTAAAGAAGTTCTTGAAAGGAGTAAGGCAGCTAGGTGGTACAGTAGACAAAACTCCAGCCCTAGAATCAAAAAGACCTTCTCTCAAATCCAGGGTCAGATACTTATTAGCTGTGTGACCATAATCACATAACTCTGTTTGCCTCCGTTTTCTCATCTATAAAATGAGTTGGAGAAGGAAATGGCAAATCATTCTAATAGCTTTGCCAAGAAAACATCAAAAGGGGTCATGAAGAGTCAGAAACAACTGAAACAACTGAATAACAACAGAAAAGAGTACGCACAATATGATGTCAAGAATCTGGAGCATGAGTAATCATTTTATCAATTTCTCTCCTTAACATAAGTGAATTTCACTGAGTTAGGCATCTGTTTTTAAAGTCCCTTCCCTAATCAGATCCCAGGTTAGTCAGCAATAGAGAGAAAAAGTTAGATTTTCAAAGAAGAGTCTGGAATCTAGTGCCATATATACCAGCAACTTAAGTTACACCTTAATTCATCATTCCCCGGCCTTCTGATGTTGGGAGAGAATTGAATTAATTGGAGTATGTGTAGACAGATTAGATCAGATTACAATTGGAACTATAAATCATGAGGACGTAGCCTGAAACTCAACAGCAAAGTTGCCTTGTTATCATTCCCTGCGTAGAAGCCCAATATGATATCTTATTAGTGTTCTGGAGCACTCTTTTTGGCAAACCAATTTGCAACCACCAGACCATGAGTAAAGTGATGTCTTCGAGGACCTTTATAAATTCATGTGGATAGGAGATTGGCACAGAATTAAAAAGTAAGGAGCTGTGTCATAGTTGAAGCATTGGGAGAATTCAGAGTATTAAGGGACTATAAAGCATGATGCCTATTTTCATCTGCATGAAGTGGCCGTCCACTGCAAGCATATTGAGCTAGAATATAACATATTAGCTGTCTGACTTGAAATCTGCTAAATGTTTTTCAGTTATGCTGGGAACTTTTCCCATCTGGTGTCTCCTGTTTGTCCTTTGAACAGAGTTCATATTATGAGTATATAGCCTGGCAACAATTTTCTGAAATCTCCACAGAAATCAGGTTGGGAGGACAGCAAGATAAGAATTCTAATCATTCCCAGAAGGTGTTCCTGTATGCACAGCCCCTCCTGCATTTAGTGGGACTTGGAACTATTTGTGTCTCATTATACTGTTTTACACTGTTCTTTTTTTCTTTTGCTGTAAGGTGTCCTTAGTACAGAAAATAAATACTAATTTTTAATATCAACTGAATATCTTTGAGGGTAAAGTGAGAGAAGCTATGAGTTCCTCAATTAAGTGGCCCCAGATTTAACTTAGCAGTCAAAAGCATGCTTCTTCTGTGCTGTTCAAAAAATAAATAAATAAATAAAACTAAACCTTCATTAAATTCTAATTCTGATTTCAAACAAGTAGCAGCTATTTAATACAATTCTCATGTTAACTGGAATTAATTTATAAGGACATACAACCCTAGGCAAGTCTGTCAGAAGTTTCAAAGATAAAATAGATCAGGAATTGTTAATATATACAAAATACAGGGGACAATCACATCCCACAAACATTTATACCCAAAAGGTTTGACTTACTTATTTCAGGTTCTCTAGAAGTCACCAGATCTCCCAGTAGAATGACTGCTACACAATCCCAAAGGATTCTTCCCATCGTTAGACACACAGAGAAGGGTATGAGCAATAGTGACACAGATAGCTCGAATAGTGACTGGTTTATTACTAATGCTTACCCCAACAGAGTCTGCCACATTTTAAAGAGACTAAAGAGATACAAGGGAAATGACTACAGGAAACAAATGGCTATTTAGTTTTATTTATAAAGTATTAGATACTTGTGGGTGGAGAGACAGATTTTCATCTATCCTGATAGGTTTTTTTCAATTCATTATACAGGGAGCCAAGTTTTCAAATGACACTATCAGAAAGAATGAGAACTGCACACAGGATCCTATATGCAGCTTCCCTACAATTTTGTACTTATGATAAAACCTGGAAACAACTTAACTGCCTAACAGTTGGTGAACAGCTAAGTAAACTGTGGTACAATTAATGTGATAGAATAGCACAATTCTATTAAAATGATAAACATGAGAAACAAAGAAATTTGGAAAGCCTAACAAATTACTTTAAAGTAAAGAAAGTAGGATAGAACAGAATACATATTGACTTCAAATATACAAAAGGGGGAAAATGAGTATACCCACAAAGATGAATTAAAAATTGAGAACATGAAATAGAGCTATTGAAATTAATATACTTAATTCCTATTATACATAAAACAAGCTAATTTTTATTTACTTGCTCAAGTCAATCACATAGTAAGAGGCAAAATAAGGATCTAAACCCAAACTCTCTGACAAAACTATCACGGTACTAGTCTAACACAATTCTAATATGGTTAAATTCATTTGGAATTGATAAATTATTTTGTTATCAAGAAAATCTAAATTATACTCCCCAGGTAATCCATGAAAAAAGTCAATTTACTTATCTCCTAGATTTAGATGAGAAGTTGGGCAGCTCAATTTTTAAAATATGTTCCATGATGAACTATTCAAATCAGTCTCTTTGTTGACTTGAAAACCAAAAAGCACAGGTGCTTAGCTACATTTAAAAAATTCCTCATTCTGTCTCTCAGAGGCCAGAGGTGAGGTAATGCTAGAATTGGAAGATTCTAGATCGTATTATGGAGGCAGCTAGGTGGCTCGGCAGATAGAGTCCTGGGACTGAAGTCAGGAAGGCTTGAGTCCAAATCTGACCTCAGACACATATTAGCCCTGGACAAGTCACTTAATCCCTGTGTGCCTCTCCACTAGAGAAAGAAATTACAAACTACTCCTGTATCTTTGCTAAGAAAATTCCAGTCAGTATTTGCATGCTCTGGTCACAAAGACTTGGACACAACTGAACAACAACAGTAAGATCACAATATGCTTCCTTCCTTTCATTATATAGTTTAAGAACTTGTGATTTTTCCTCAGCATTTATGTAGGATTACTGAACCAGAAGTCAGGAACAAATGAATTGAAATCCTGCCAGATACTTGCTATCCATGTGATTCTAAGTAAATCAGATAAACTCACTTTCCTTCCTCCTAAGAAAGTTAAGGTCTTGTTTCCTTTGCATACAAAATTACAATAATGATAATAATCACATAGGTAGCACATGTATAATCTATATTTGATTGCTTGCTATCTCAGGGAGCAGAGAGAGGAAGAATATTGGGGGAGATTTGGATCACAGAATGTAAGAAAACAAGTGTTAGAAAGTATCTCTGTGTGTAATTGAGGGTATACAATAAAATATTACTGGAGAATTTAAAAAAAACTATCACAGGGCTGCTGTAAGGGTCAAATAAGTTAATATATGTAAAACGTTTTGTAAACTTTTAAATGCTACATGAATATTAGCCAATAATATTCTTTATATTGTAATACTTCTAACAAACCCCAGTAAATAATCCCTATTTACTTTATTTCTTTACAGGAATGTATTTGCGAATTGGAACAAAATTTTCTGTACACCCAAGTCATTTTTGTAGACTGCCATTTCTGTTTTTTGTTCTTAGCTCACATCCCCAGAACCAATGTATATTTTAGTTCCATGGATTTGATTAATATATACTCTGCTTTCAAGAACAGATTTCAGTATAGAATTGATTGGGTTTCAATCCATCAGAATGCCTAAACACCAATACCAGCAATCCCTCCTGCTGGACTGGTTCTGCAGGGAAATTTTGAAAGCAATCAGGCTCAGAATATATGGGAGCCCCCTAGAAGACTGTGAGCAATCATATTAATAAGTCATAGTAGCTTGGCAACTCCAGTGGAATGGGTTCTTCTTTTCTCTTGATTTAACAAAGAATGGATATGGAAAGTTTGTGAAATAAAGGTCTGATATAAAAGGCAACCAAGAACTTTGTAAAAAAGCATTGAAGAAATAAAACTGACTGTCCAAATCAATATTGCCTCAACTCATCCATCACTAGATAGGCACTCATAGAATACTGCAATCAGTACAAGTTGTTGGGAATAGAGAAACAAAGGGAGTTTTATTGGGTCTTTCACACCAGGGCCATTTCTTTTATTTAGGGTATCTCCTATAATTGTTAGGGTTGAAAGATAGAACTAACATCGTTTTTGTGAAAAAAAAAAATCTTTATTTTTTTATTTTTTTAATTACTAAAATTTTCGATTACATGGAAAAACAGTTTTTAACTTTTTTAAAAATTTGAATTCCAAATTTTCTCCCTTCCTATCTCCTCATCCTCCAGAGATAATAAGCAAGTAGATATAGATTATACATTTGCAGTCAAAAAATTTTTTTCTAATTAATTTCTAATTTGGATACTGAGTCATATGGTGGTGAAATCATTTGTTGTTCAAGGACACATTCAGCAAAGAAATAGAGCTGATATTCAAAGCTATATCCTCTGGCTACAAATTTATCATCTTATCCTATATTGCCACCCTATAGATTGATCAAAGATAACATATATATAATAACACTTACTAGAATATATTTGTTGTTCTTCTTTCTTCTCTCATCCTTCTCTTTCTGCATTTTACCAAAGGCTTTTCTTTGTCTTGTTGACCAGCTTCTTTCTAATCCTCAGAAGGATTGCTGAGAAGAAAACATTTTTTCAGTAAGAAAATAAAGGAAATGCCATCTAATTGTGCCTTAAAACTATTATATTTTGTTTGAATATATTCTAAAATGTTCAGTAGGGGAGGAAAAGGCAAAATCAGATTGATATTATTAAAGGGAGCTGGAAATTGTAAAACTCCTCATGCTAATCTTAGTCAAAACATGTAAAGTATCTTAAACACAATTGGAGAGCTCCAAAGTAGAAGAAAAAAGTAATACAGGATGTTAGGAAAATAGAAATAACGAAAGTGAAAATATGGCATGTGATTCCATGATTGTGTCTCTGTTATTTACTATTCCAAGGGGGGAAGTGTAAAGGTTCTTGAAACAGAAGCCATAGGAAAAAGAAAGAAATCTCTCAGCAAATAAGGATTATTTTAAAGTCACTGAAACAGAGTCAAATATATGGTTCTTTCACCAAGATAAATAGGGCTAACATTAAAAAATAATTAATGATAATAGCAGGAGAAAGAGTTGTGAGAGCTTACAATGTCAAAATTGCGCATTCAAAAAATCAAATTGGAGCAGCTCAGTTTTCAGAGGCTCTGAACTTCCAGTTGACTGAAAGGTGTTTTCTACTTAACAGTGGAAAAGGACATAAAAGTTAAATTAACCAATAATTGATAAGTTTAAGAAAAAATATTCTACATTAAAAAAGAAGTTTAGGAGATTAAATATTTAACTTATATTTGTGGACTCCTAAATATCTTCTTAAACAAAACCCAAAATTGTATAATTTTACTGTGAGTAGGAATTGATGATCAATAAATATGTCTTAATGAAAAGATATTTTTGAAAGAGAATATATAATTGAATGGTTGCTTAGTGAAGTAAGAAGAGTCACAAGAATAAATACATCATAAGTATAACAAAATAAATAAAAGGAAACTGAACTCTAAGTAATGGTGGGGAACTAATATGAAACCTACTTTTTCCTTCTCAACTGAGAGGCAAGGGACTCCAAGGGGGGTATGGAACATCCTTATCTGGCATGGTTGCTAAAACCATTCCTGTGCCTTTTGCTTAAGTGTGTTCTTTGTTCAAGAGAAGATTCCATTCCAGAAGGGATTGAGGAGAGCAGATATTATATCCAGAAATGACTGAAATAAAACAAAAGGCTTCAATAAAACATTCTTTAAAATTAAAGCATAATTGGCCATATTTTTTTTACTATAACACGTTCTTAAAAGAGTTCTGTACTAGAAATAAAAATACTTGTAATTCAAGTTTTGACAATGCTTTTATCTGTGTTACTCTGGGCAAGTAAGCTAATGTTTTAGAAAATAAGTGGTAGAGCTGGTTGCTCAGTGGATTGAGAGCCAGGCCTAGAGACATGAGCTTCTAGGTTCAAATCTAGATTAAGTTACTTGTAGCCATGTGACCCTGGGCAAGTCACTTAACCTCTCTTGCTTAGCCCTTACCATCCTTCTGTCTTGGAATCATACTTAATATTGATTCTAAGATGGAAGATAAGGGTTAAAAAAAGTAAGCCATTTTTATTTTTCTGTATATAATTGTCTTTTATGCCTTCAGTCCAAATTAAATTTGGCGCTTGAATATTGTAACTGTCATTAAAGCAATATTTGCCATTCTCAGAAAGATTCCAGGTTTGGGGTGATGATATAAAGAGAAATATACCAGCTCTCATAGGGAGTCATACGCAGCTCAAAGACTGTGATTTGGTTATGATATCATATAGTTAGTAAAACACTTAAGTGTTTATTGACAAATGGATTAATCAGGTATTTAGACATACTAAATTTTAAAAAATAGTTGTTCTTGAGGACACCAATATGTGTTGTCTCTATTTTTTATTGTAAGTTCCTTGAGGGCAAGGACTTTTTAAAAAATTAATGATATCCCTAGTGCCTAGCACAGTGCCTAGTACACAATGGGCATAATTAATAAATTTTTATTGGATTGGATTTGAATTGAATGTAATTGATAATAAATTTACAGAAACTTCTTCATAAATGATTACAGATCCTTTTCACATTCCTGCATTTCTAACACATAAATTAACAAGGAAGCTTATAACTTTAAACTCAAAAACAAACTAAAATAAGTTGCATCATAATTCAAATTAACATTAGCATAGTTTTTCCTGAAAACAATTCATAGTCAGTCTGTACTCCCTTCTTTTCATGCGTCATCTTTATTCAAAATACCAAACCAAAGTGTGCTATGATTTTGTCTTGTGTGTTACACAACATCCGAAATTTGGGGAAAAGACAGTAGGAAAAAACTTTAAGCCAAGATTTTAAAACATCTACTAAGGCAAATATAGCTCAAATTAAGATTGTTCTTTTTAAATGGTTTGATTGCCTAGCTATTTCATCTTCTCCCTTCCCTGAAGGTACAAAGGACTTTTTAGAAGGTCCTTCAATTATTTTCACCAGTAAAATGCAATTCTATGTAATTAAGCTTTTTTCTCCCTCCCTTAGACCCATGGAACATGGCTGGTTGCCTTGGATTTATAAGGTCCCAAGTCTTAAAGCAAGAATTTCAGCTGCATATGCTCTAAGATGGATAAGGCAGTGAGAGAGGCCTAGTGTTTTACTAACTATATGATATCATAATCAAATCCCATTAAATAATTCATTCCATCTACAACAATCTTTAGATAAAGTCAATACAGTTACATGTTTCAGTATTTGTTTTTAAAATGAACTTTATCTTCAAATATTAAATGGAAGAAATTTCCAAACAATTGACACTATCCAAAAATAGAATAGGCTGCTTCTGTTGGTTGGTACTTGGTTGGTATTGATAATAACAGTTAGCTAGTATTTGTATGGTGCTTCAAGATTATCTTCTTTAAAAACCTCTACTATGTATTGGTTCTAATGGAGGAGAGCAGTAAGGGTTAGGCAATGAGGCTTAAGTCACTTTCCCAGGATCATACAGCTAGGAAGTGTCTGAGGCCACATTTGAACCCAGGATCTTCTGTCTCTAAGCCTGGCTCTCTATTCATGGAGCCACCTATGCCACCTCAAGATTTTCAATGTACCTTATACTTATCTAATTTGATCTTCCCAATAATCTCATGAAGTGCTATTATCATCCCCATTTTACAGATGAGAAAACTGAGACTTACAGAGGTCATGAAACTTCTCCAGGATTAGAGCTTGTAAATAAGTGAGAGGGGATTTGAACTTATCTCCTTAACTTCACAACTAGTGATCTATGCACTGAACTAACTGGCCCTCTCACTATATATCTTTGAGTGAAGACTGGACCACCACTTGAATGGGAATATATTGTAAAAAGAACCACTGGCCAGATATGGGTTGCATCACGATCTCTAAACTCCCTTCCAAGTCTGAAATTTTGTTGATTGTTCAAACTGTGGACATCCTGTATTTATCCCAAGGTTCTAAAAATTACCCCATTGCTTTTACACTGATCTGACTGAAATCAGTAACAGCAAAATGTGCACATATACACACACATACTTCAAAATCTTAATTTAATGGAGTCTTCAACAATAAGCAGAGCATAATGACCCCAGACCAATCTGGAGACCAAATCCTGTTACAACATTTGCTGTTATGGAATTTTTTACAAAATGTCTGTCCAACTATAGAATAGAGCCAGTCCTTTGGATTGTATTTTCATTAAACAAGATTTTAGCTGTACTGCAATCCAATCTTCAAGACAGTGGATGGGAGGGCAGGTAGCAAAGGAAGATATAATCTAAAATCTAAATCTTCCTTTATTAGGAGGAAAGCTAACTGTAAAGAGGTATGAGTATATTTTGAACATTTTATTGCCCATTACCAGGGAAAAGGGAAATCTCTATAAAGTTGTATAGCTATTTATCACTCCATTTGGACACAACACAAAATTGTCTGTGAAACTATCCAGTTGTTCAGAAAATGATGCCTATTCAATATGGAAGAGGACTTCAATTAACTTTAAATAGCTCTTCAGTAATCCAGGAGGTACATACAAGTTTGGGTGGCTGTTGATTCCTTCTCCCTTTTCATCAGATTCATGAATTTTGGTGACATCCTTTCTCTTCCACTCCCAACTTCTAGCATGAAAACAGGATACTATTTTTTCCATCAGTGTCCAGGAAAGGTGACACTTAATGAAAAGGCTTAAAAGAAAATAGAATGTGGCTAAAACATTGTCATTCATTTCTGCATTGGCCTAACCATAAAGCATTACCATATGAAACAGGGTAATTGCAAGATTTTGCAATCATGAGATCAGAGAATTGGAGCTGCCTAGAAGGAATCTTAAAGGTTACTTCATCTGTAAATCTCAGAGAGATCAAGGGACTGGCTCAGGGTCACAAAGGCAATAAGTGGCAGACCCAAGATTCCAACTCATGTCTCTATGACTGAGTTCAACACTGTTTCTACTGCAGTATACTTCCTCACCAACTCCGATATCTCATTGTGGTGAGGTAGTGACCTTGTCTTCTTGCAAACTATATATATATATATATATTTATATATATATATATATATACATATGTGTTTTATACATATATGTATATATATATGTCTTATGTATATATATGTGTGTCTTAATAAATAGGTAGATATATAGATAGAATTTTAGATTATAGAGAGATAGAGAGATAGATAGAGAAATAGATAGATAGATAGATAGATAGATAGTAGATAGACCTAGCAAACTTATTGAATCTAACACCCTAGTAGAAATTAGATCCAGTTAACACTTTTATCTTACCCTATTCTCTTTTTCATCTTAATAACAGTGTGGTCCCCAAGATTGCCCTTAGCTTCTTGGATCTTGTGCTTTAAAAGAATGGCAAGAGATAGTTGAACCTCCCCTGAGGAGTTCTTTTTTTTGATACTCAAATCTTCATACCTCTCCTATATGATGAGATGTATGAATTTGCTCTTACTGTCTGTAGTGATGAAATGATACTTGGGTACCAACTGTTGGTACTTGGGACTAGGTTCCATGCATCCATGGACATTGGTCAGCTGTCTTATCATTCACTAAAGATAAAATAACATAAAATAAAGAATAGAATTAAACTCGACTGGCAGTCAGAAGACCTTGCCACGTACTTGAATGAATGACCCAATGCAAGAGGAGTTATATAATAAGGACACAAATATTGTTACTCTAGACAAGTGATGGCAAACCTTTTTAAGACTGCATACCATGCCCAATCCCCCCAGATGGAATGCCACCCCTCCTTACCCCAGACAGGGCAGGGAGAAAGGACTCCCTTTGGGCTGCTGGGCAGAGGAGTGGTGAAGTGAGGAATGTCCTGTGTGTAGAGAGGGGGAGGGAAGTGACCCAAGCATTTCATTTCCCTCCAGCTCTGCCACCTGTAAGCAGCCCAACTTAGCCCAGACAGGGGAAGGAATAAGCATTCCCATTAGGCTGTTGGGAAGAGGGGCGGGTGATGTGAAAAAATGTCCACAGGCACAGTGGAGAGGGGGAAGGGAGAAGCATCACTGAGTCCCTCTGGCTTTCTAGTAATGAACTCTGTTGGGTAATGGCTCACATACCCAGAGAGAGGACTTTCCATGCCTTCTTTGGCATGCATGCCATAGGTTCACCATGGCTCTCACCAGCTTATCAGTCACCTCTTCACCTTTGTCCAAAAACTTGTTTGAGTGAGAAATCCTTTACCTAGCTGGCAGACTAGTGTTTTATTCACAAAGCATCTTCTTGAATGAAGCCAAAAGACTTGGTTCTTGAGAGCAAGTCCTGGGGGCAGTGAAGTGGAAAAGATGGCTTTTTACCAAATGAAATGTTTGTATGACTTTTTTCTTTTAACTAAAAAGCATTTTTTTTTGCTTTGCTTTTATATAAGGATACTGTGGATCTGTTTGGTTGTTGTTGTATCTAACAATGAATTTATGAATGAGATATAAATATTGGCTTTTTGTATTTTAGTTCTATTGTGCCTTTTTATATTTTTAGAATTTGATAAATTTTATAATTAATTATTTTAATTGAAGTATTAATTATTATTTTATTTATAGTATAGAGTTTTTTCAAAACATTAATTGAATAAAGTCAAACTATCATTCTTTTTTCAATGGCAAAAGATATATAATCTTTGGATTATTTAATAGAGCATGGACCTTGATATAAGGAAAATAAGGTCAACTACTCATGTCCTGTCTTTGAAACATATTAGCTGCATGACCATAGTCATTATTTAAACTCTTAGTCCCCTAAGTACCTCTAAAACTATAAATAATAATAATAACTAACACAACACAGATTTTAATGTTTGCCAAGCACTTTACAAGTATCATCTCCTTTTCTCTTCATAACAACATAGGGAGGAAACATTTACATATGAGAAAACTGAGGCAGGCAGAAGTTAAATGGCTTGCCTCAAATCACACATTTAGTAGGCATCTGAGGCAAGATTCAAACTCAGATCTCTCCTTCCTATAAATCCTACACTTTATCCCCTTTACCACTTAGCTGCCTTAGCATTCATTAATCTGTGCTCATGAAAGAAATTTCTCTCACTCTGAGTTCCTTACGACAATGGCATCACAAGTCTGAATAGTAATCATTGTATTGTGTAGGGCAGAGTTAAGTGTAGAGAGTCAAGACATGTAATTTAATCAGTACCAAGAGCTCTCAAGTGGAAACACCATCCACTGACCAAACTGGCAACTCCTCTGCAATGTATTGTGCTACACGTTTGCCTGAGCATTTTAAGGTTTAAGTGAATTGGCCAAGATAACATGGTCAAGTATACACCAAATGCCAAATTTGAATTCATTTTCTGACCACAAAGTCAGCTCCCTACCCAATGCAATGCTGACTTTGTCACTAATAACATGGCAAATGCTACTGCTGCTGCTACTACTACTACTACTAGCATTACTGGTACTAGCAAACTATTACAACCTCTTCTTCTACTACCCCCTATTACGACAATTACTGCTGATGCTCTGACTACTGCTATTATTAGTAATACTACTACCACCAGTACTTCTTCTCCCCCTACTACCACCACTTCCACTAGCATTACTAGTAACAATAATAGCTAACATTTATATAGTGACTACTATGTGCTTGACACTGTGCTAAGTAACTTCAAAATATCCCTGAGTGCTAGATGCTATTATTATTATTATTATTATTACTATTATTATTACTATTATTATTATTATTATTTTACAGGTGAGAAAACAGGGGTTGAGGGGCTAAGTGATTTGCCCAGGTTACATAGCTAATAAGCATCTGAGACAGGATTCAAACTCAGTTCAACTTGACTCTATGCACAGCTCTCTATCCATTGAAATGCTCTAGGGTCAGAGCCGTAGATTTTCCAGGCTTTTAGTCATTTGGAACCATATTTTATATTATTCCTCTCCAATAAGGGTTGTGGTCTGCCTACAAGACCATACCATCCTCATTATACTATATGACCTGGCACGTGCTAAGTAATTTACAGTAATTATCTCATTTGATCCTCACAATAGTGCTAGTTGGTAGATGCTATTATTATTCACCTTTTTCAGATGAGAAAACTGGGGTTAGCTGGGTTAAATGACTTGCACAGGGTCATACAGCTAATTATTATCTGAGGCAAAATTTGAACTCAAGTCTTCCTGACTCCAACTCCTGAATTCTCTCCACTACAATATCCAGGATAGAGCTAAACATAATCATGTCTGGGAGAGCAGGTTGACAACAAAGCAGAAAATGAATCTGTCTACATCAAAATGTCATTTACTGTATGGAGAATATGGTGGAAAGCAGTGCAATTGCTCCTTTCAAGTCTTCAGTCACTTGAGTTTTTTCCAC
The DNA here is from genome assembly GCF_027887165.1 of Monodelphis domestica. NCBI lineage: Eukaryota > Metazoa > Chordata > Mammalia > Didelphimorphia > Didelphidae > Monodelphis > Monodelphis domestica. The sequence goes on from NC_077234.1 coordinate 213,490,446, forward strand.
ATTCTGCACAATGTTCATGGTACAACAGAATATTGGAAGAGAGGGGTGAATAGAAGCTTGTATCACCCGCCTTCAGACCTGCTATTTAGAAGGTATAAGAGTGGGGATGAAAGAGTGCCTTAGTTTTCCTAAAGCTTAGGGAAGGGAGCAGAATGTTGCAACTTTCCCAAATACTCTGAATTTCAATATTGCATATAGTCAATGACACTCTGACGATAAATGTACAAGTATTTCATTATATCTCTTCAAAGCTGCCAGGAAGTCCCAGATCAGATCAGAGAGGCAGGTCACAGAAGACTGAAGACCTTATCAGGTACTTGGCACCAAAGTGACTTAAAAAAAAAAAAACACCTTACCATCTGTCTGAGACTTTAAGTATTGATTTTAAGGCAAAAGAGCATAAAAAGCTAGGGTTAAGTGACTTGTCTAGGGTCACACAGCTAGGAAGTATCAGACATCAGATTTGAAGCCAAAACCTCCACTAGCTGGGTGCATTATCCACTGGATCCAGCTACCCCAAAACTAAGTTTCAAAGAAAGAATATTCCAGATTTTACTTTCTTTATCTCTAAAATGAGAGAATCTAACTAGATGATTTAAGGTCTCTGTCAATTCTGGTATCCTATCTAATAATGAACATACATTTAATATGTAATTTATTGTGTCAGGTACTGGGCTAGGTGTTGGAATTACAAAGACAAACATATGCCTAATAAATGTTTCTTTCCTTCTATCATAAGGTCCCTTCTAGCTCTAAAGTTATGTGATACATTATGTGTGCTCCTTGAGAATAGAAATTGTCTTTTGCCTTTCTTTGTATCACCATCACTTAGCACAATGCCTGGCACATAGTTGATGCTTAATAAATGCTCATTGAGGGGCAACTTGGAGGCCCAGTGGATAGACAGGCATAGTGACAGGAGATCCTAGATTCTAATCTAGACTCTAAGTCATTGTGTGACCCTTGGGCAAGTCACTTAACCCCAATTGCCTAGCCCTTACCAATCTTCTGTCTTGGAACCAATTCTAAGACATAGGATAAATATTTTTAAAAGAAAATAAAAATAAATGCTTTTTGACCAATCCTATAACCCCATCTCTTCCCCACCCCCTTCACTGGAATCCCTAAGCTTATGTAACATTTCACTTTTCATGCTTTGTCCTAAGCTCTCTGCACTCAAAGTAGATGGTGTCCTTTCCTAGTCACAGAACAGAGGAAAGAGGAATGAATTTGGAACCATATGACTTGTATCTAAATCTGCTTCTGCCATATACTACCTCCAGGACCCTGGGCAAATTATTTAATATTAGTTTCCATGGCCATTAAAGGAAATGTGTGGACTAGATCACCACTAAGCTCCCTTCAGGTTCTGCTCCTGTGAACCATCCAATCCACAAATATGGGTTCCTACATATTCACCTAAATTATTTAAGGAATCTCCTGTTTCTATGCCTCTGCCCTTTAAACCATGGCATGCTTGTGGAGGCAGTCTCAGCACATTCTCCACCTGCATCTACATCAGTGCTCAACCATGGGCATCATGGAGAATACAGCAGGTAAAAGGGATAGAAGAAAGGGTTTCAAGCCTTGAAAGGTGGGGTGTCCCCTTTATATTGCCAAAGTCTCTCAACATGTTCCCATAGTCCTCTAAGGACTGTTTAGAAAGAGAGAGAAACCAGAGATCACTATTCATAATGCTACTAGTCCCCCTTTAATTCCCCTCCCCAAAAAAAAAAATTCTTGAGGTCTATAAGGCATTGCTTTTCATGGTCATTCTAGACCCTATAGTCATGATTCTTATAGCTTATAGGATAATAGGTGAAAAGGACTTTAGAAGTCATTGAATCAAACCTCCTCGTTTTATAGATGGAGAAACAGCTTCAAAGGAACTAAAGTTCAAAGTTAAGAGGCTTATCTAGGAGCTACTAAATATCTTAAGGTAAGCTTTGAACACAAGACTTTCTGAATCAAAGTGAATGTTCCTTTTCACTTTACTATATTTCCTTTTCATGAATCTTTCAGCACTCCCTTTCTTCACTTCCTCCATACTTCACAAACTTTTTCAAAGATTCCTTTCTCTTTGAAAATATCCCAAGTTTTCAGTTATCAGAAAGATTTATTCCTGAGATCAACAGATAAGGCATTTCAGCTCTTGTTTTCAAAGAGTTCACAGGGAAAGAATATTACTGCAATCTCTTGCTCATTTCCTTTTACAGGGTAACTAACCTTTGGGAGCTCTGAGACATTTTGTATTTTTTTCCAATTTCTTACTCTTCTTTAAAAGAAGGATTTTAAAGAAAATGTGAAGAAGTTCATAGATCACAGTACTACACATCTGGAACCAGAAGGGGATCTTAGAGACCATGTGCCTCATTTTATTGACAAAGAAACTGAGATGCAGTGAGATCAAGCAACTTCTCCCCAGGTCACCCAGCTAATTTTGTTAAGTTGAGTTTGACTCTTCAGGACCCTATTTGGGGTTTTGGCAAAGATATTGGAGTGGCTTGCTATTTCTTTCTTAATGTTATTCTGCAAAAGAAAAAACTGAGGCCAATAGGGTTAAGTGATTTGCTCAAGGTCACACAGCTAGTAAGTTTTTCAAAGTCAAAGTTGAACACAGGTCCTCTTGACTCCAGAGCCAACACTCTATCCACTATGCCACCTAGCTTCCCCACTCAGCTAATAAGTAGCAGCAATTACAAGTGATAATGAACTTCCTTTAAATAGTTTAAAACACACACATAGAGGTGGAGTCAAGATGGCTGCCTAGAAGGAGCAGAAATTCAGACCTCTGAAAACTTTTCCTTATAGATCACAAACTGAATGCTCCTAGGGGACTGAAAATCAAACTTAACAACAAAGCAGAACAAAGTAACCCTCCTGATGGACTTAATTCAAAAGGTACACCCCCTAAAAAGCCGGAATCCAAGAACACTCGGGGTTAAGGGGAATACAGAAGAAAGGTCCCAGGACCCATCCCACCTCCCACCTAGAGTGCTGAGACATCATTGGCAGCAGGAACTTCTGGGCAGGCAAAGGTGCTGATCTGGAGGATGTAACTTGCAGGAAGGACTGTGCCAAGTTCAGAGTATCCAACACAGATGGTGGGGAAGGAGAAAGAGAGAGAGCATAGACATGGCAGCCTGGCCAGAGATGTGGAAATCCTCCATATTTGCTCCAGCCTTCCAGGAGGTTTTGAACTCAGAGCACACCCAGCCCAACTAAGCTGAACTTAATCCCATCAAAAGTCTCCAGAATTCAGGGAAGCCCAGGCTCCATACCCATCCTCATTGAATGCTGGACTTTAATCCAATCAAAAGCCTCCAGAGGACAGGGAAGCTCAAACCCCCAACAACCCTCCCCCAGAGACTACACTGAGAGATCTTCTGTTAAAGCTCCAAGAGGGGAGGCTGAAAGAAGCCCCCAAAACAAAAAAAAAAATGAGAGGAGAAAGAGCACAGACAAATACGGGGAGTAAAGAAGGGGTGAATATGAGTAAACAACAGAAAAAGAAGAAAGAAATTACAATAGACAGCTTCTATCCAGCAAACAGAACAGAAGAGGAGAGATCAATAAATGATAAATCAGAAATCCCACTGAATTGGATACAGGCTGTGGAAGAACTTAAAACACAATTGAGAGAGGCTGAGGACAATTGGGAAAAGAACTTAAAAATTAAGATAAGTCATCTGGAAACAGAGGCACTTGAACTAAAATGAGAAAATAGTGTCTTGAAAGCCAAAATCAACCAGCTGGAAAACGAGGCAAAGGAGATGAAAGATGAGGCAAGGAAGATGAAAGATGAGACAAAGGAGATGAAAAATGAGGTAAAGAGGATGAAAGATGACCTTCAAAGAAAATCATATCAGAAGGAAAAGGATGACCAAAAAGCCAGAGATGAAATTCAGTCTTTAAAAAACAGAATACAACAACTAGAAGCAAGCAACTTCACAAGGCAGCAGGACACTATAAAACAAAATCAAAAGAATGAAAATTTTGAGGAAAATATGAAGCATCTCATTCACAAAACAGATAATTTAGAAAACCTTTCGAGAAGAGACAATTTAAGAATCATTGGTCTACCAGAAGACCATGACAAAAGAAAGATCCTGGACATAATACTACAGGAAATTATTCAGGAAAACTGCCCCAATGTCCTAGAACAAGAGGGAAAAGTAGAGATTGAAAGAATCCACAGATCACCTCCTGTATTTAATCCCCAACTGACAACACCCAGGAATGTTATAGCCAAATTCAAGAACTATCAGACCAAGGGAAAAAATATTGCAAGCTACCAAGAAGAAGTCATTCAGATACCATGGAACCACAGTGAAGATAACACAGGATCTGGCTACATCCACAATTAAGGACCAAAAGGCATGGAATATGATATTCCAGAAAGCAATGGAACTAGGTCTACAAACAAGAATCAACTACCCAGCAAATGTGACTATATTCTTACAGTGGAAAGTATATACGGTCATTCAACACAATTGAAGAATTCCAAGTATTTGTAAAGAAAAGACCAACCTGAACAGAAAATTTGATGTCCAAGCACAGAACTCAAGAGAATCATCAAAAGGTAATTTAAAAAGAGGGAGAAAAAGAAAAACAAAACAAAAACAAAAATTTTTTAAGAGACTCAATAAGTTAAAATGATATGTATCCCTATAAGAATAGAGGTCATTGGTAACTCTTAAAAATTGTTATTTTCAACTGGGCAGAAAGAAGAATTACACTTAGAGGGAAGAGTGACAAACTGTATAGGATGAAAGGACAAGACATAAATAGGTATATAGATATATGTATGCATAAATACATATATGTATGTGTATAAATATATAGATATATATTCAAATAGAGCTAAAAAAGAGTTTAATACTAAAAGAAATGGGAAGAGAAACAAAAGGGGATGAATTTATATGTCACAAAGAAGCTCATGGCAGGAGGGGGGAGAACATCAATACACTGGAAGGGTAAAGAGGTTGGAGACAGGAAATACTCAACTCTTACATGCTTTGAAATTGCCCCAAAGAGTGAAAAAGAATCCAATTCATTGAGGCAGAGAATAGATTTGAGCCCTATAGGGGTTTAGAAGGGTAACAAATGGACTGTTGGGGAGGGAAGCAGTACAAGGAAGGAAGAGGGTGGGGGGGGGCAATTTTAGAAAGACTACGGGGAAAATAAGGAAGGGAATAAGAAGGGAGGGGGTAGAAAGGGAAGTAAAATAAGGGTGGGAATTAAGGGGACCAATTATAAACAAACATTAGTGTAGAAGGAAATAGTGAAAGAAGAAAAGACAGGACCAGGAGTAGAAATCAAAATGCTGGGAAATACACAGCTAGTAATCATAACTCTGAATGTGAATGGAATGAACTCATCCATAAAACTCAAGGAATAACAGAATGGATTAGAATCCAAAACCCTACCATATGCTGTTTACAAGAAACACACGTGAGGAAGATAGATACGCATAGGGTGAAAGTAACAGGATGGAGCCAAATATACTGGGCATTAACTAATAAAAAGAAGGCAGGAGTCCCAATCATGATATCTGACAAAGCCAAAGTAAAAATAAATCTAGTTAAAAGAGATAGGGAAGGCAACTATATACTGATAAAAGGCAGTATATACAATGAGGAAATATCTGTACTCAGCTTGTATGCACCAAATGGCATAGTATCCAAATTCCTAAAGGAAAAACTAGAGGAGCTCAAGGATGAAATAGTCAGAAAAACTATACTAGTGGGAGACCTAAACCTTCCTCTATACAAACTAGATAAATCAAACCAAAAAAATAAATAAGAAAGAGGTAAGAGAAGTGAATGAAAGCTTAGAAAAATTAGAGTTAGTAGACATGTGGAGAAAAATAAATAGGGACAAAAAGTGACCATGTATGAGGGCATAAAAACATTGCAAATGAATACAAAAGGGCAGAAATAATAAATGCAACCTTCTCAGATCATAATGCAATGAAAATTATAATTAGTAAGGGTACATGGAGAGGTAAATCCAAAATTAATTGGAAATTAAATAATACAATTCTCCAAAACTAGTTAGTTAAAGAACAAATCGTGACAGTATCCAAGATGAAAAGGGAGACGTCTCCTCTAATGAAGAGGAAATTAAGGCAATTATTAAAAACTACTGTGCCCAATTATATGGCAACAAATATGGCAATCTAGGTGAAATGGATGAATACTTACAAAAATATAAATTGCCTAGACTAATAGAGGAAGAAACAAATTACCTAAACAACCCCATCTCAGAAAAAAGAAATTGAACAAGCCATCAAAGAACTCCCTCAGAAAAAATCCCCACGTCCAGATGGATTCACAAATGAATTCTATCAAACATTCAAAGAACAACTAATCCCAATATTATACAAACTATATGACAGAATAAGCCAAGAAGGAGTTCTACGAAATTCATTTTACAACACAAACATGGTACTGATCCCAAACCAGGCAGGTCAAAAACAGAGAAAGAAAACTAAAGACCAATCTCCCTAATGAATATAGATGCAAAAATCTTTAATAGGATACTAGCAAAAAGACTCCAGGAAGTCATCACAAGGGTTATTCACTATGTCCAGTTAGGATTCATACCAGGAATGCAAGGATGGTTCAACATTAGGAAAACTATCCTCATAATTGACCATATTAACAAGCAAACTGACAAAAATCACATGATTTTCTCAATAGACACAGAAAAATTCTTTGATAAAATACAACACCCATTCCTATTGAAAACACTAGAAAGTATATTTTCCTAATATTCCTATATATTTCCTATATATACATATATATATAAATTTCCTATATATTCCTAAAAATAATAAACAGTATATATCTGAAACCATCGGCAAACATCTACAATGGGGATGAACTAAAACTAGAAGCCTTCCCAATAAGATCAGGAGTGAAACAAGGATGCCCATTAACACCCCTATTATTTAACATTGTACTAGAAACACTTGCAGTAGCAATTAGAGAAGGAAAAGAAATTGTAGGTATTAAAATTGGCAATGAGGAGACCAAGCTATCACTCTTTGTGGATGATATGATGGTATACTTAAAGAATTCTAGAGAATCAACCAAAAAGCTAGTCTAAATAATCAACAACTTCAGCAAAGTTGCAGGATACAAAATAAACCCACAAAAGTCATCAGCATTTCTATATATTTCCAATCTATCTCAGCAGCAAGAATTAGAAAGAGACATTCCATTTAAAATCACCCTAGACAACATAAAATATTTAGGAATCTATCTCCAGAGACAAACATAGGAACTATATGAACATAACTACAAAACACTCTCCACACAATTAAAACTATATCTAAACAATTCAAAAAACATTAATTGCTCATGGATGGGATGAGCTAACATAATAAAAATGACAATCCTACCCAAATTAATTTACTTATTTAGTGCCATACCCATTGAACTACCAAAAAACTTCTTTACGGAAAGAAAAAACATAACAAAGTTCATTTGTAAGAACAAAAGATCAAGGATATCCATGGAAATCATGAAAAAAAAATGCGAAGAAAGGAGGCTTTGCAGTCCCAGATCTCAAACTATATTATAAAGCAGTGGTTATCAAAACAATTTGGTACTGGCTAAGAGACAGAAAGGAAGATCAGTGGACTAGACTTGGGGTAAATGACTGCAGCAGGGCTGTCTATGATAAACCCAAAGATCTCAGTTTGGGGGACCAAAACCCACTTTTTGATAAAAAAAAAAACTGCTGGGAAAATTGGAAGACAGTATGAGAGAGATTAGGTTTGGATCAACATCTCACACCCTACACCAAGATAAACTCAGAATGGGTGAATGACCTGAATATAAACAAGGAAACTATAAGCAAATTGGGCAAACACAGAATAGTATACTTGTCAGATCTTTGGGAAAGGAAAGACTTTAAAAACAAGCAAGAGCTAGAAAAAAAAATCACAAAATATAAAATCAATAATTTTGATTACATCAAATTAAAAAGGTTTTGTACAAACAAAACTAATACATCCAAAATTAGAAGGGAAGCAACAAATTGGGAAACAATCTTCATTACAAAAACATCTGATAAAGGTCTAATTACTCAAATTTATAAAGAGCTAAACCAGTTATACAAAAAATCAAGCCATTCTCCAATTGAAAAATGGGCAAGGGACATGGATAGGCAATTTTCAGTTAAAGAAATCAAAACTATTCATAAGCACATGAAAAGTGCTCTAAATCTCTTATAATCAGAGAAATGCAAATCAAAACAACTCTGAGGTATCACCTCACACCTAGCAGATTGGCTAACATGATAGCAAAGGAAAGTAATGAATGTTGGAGGGAATGCAGCAAAGTTGGGACATTAATGCATTGCTGGTGGAGTTGTGAATTGATCCAACCATTCTGGAGGGCAATTTGGAACTATGCCCAAAGGGCGATAAAAGACTATCTGCCCTTTGAACTAGCCATAGCACTGCTGGGTTTGTACTCCAAAGAGATAATAAGGAAAAAGACATGTACAAAAATATTCATAGATACGCCCTTTGTGGTGGCCAAAAATTGGAAAATGAGGGGATGCTCTTCAATTGGGGAATGGCTGAATATGTTAGTGATGGAATACTATTGTGCTCCAAGGAATAATAAAGTGGAGGAATTTCATGGTGACTGGAACAACATCCAAGAATTGATACAGAGTGAGAGGAGCAGAACCAGGAAAACACTGTACACAGAGACTGATACACTGTGGAACAATCGAATGGAATGAACTTCTCCATTAGTGGCAATGCAATGACCCTGAACTGGGAGGAACCTATGAGAAAAACCACTATCCACATCCAGAGGAAACACTGTGGGAGTAAAAACACCAAAGAAAAACAAGTGCTTGAATACATGGACTGAAGGCATATTGTTGGGTATGTAGACTCAAAATGAACCTAGTATAAACAACAACATGGAAATGGGTTCTGATCAAGGACTCATGTAATACCCAATGAAATTGTGTGTTGGCTGCAGGAAGAGTGGGTGGAGGGGAAGGAGGGAAATAATGTGATTATTTTAACCAAGGAATAATGTTCTAAATTGACTAAATAAACTTATTCAAATGGAAAAAAAATAAAATAAAACACACACATATGTATGTGTGTATACATAACCTGGACCTCTTCTCTCTCTATTCTTTCATTTTCTTCATCATCTTCATGCTTTGATTTGTCTGAGAAGGTTTTTTTTTCCTTTTTATCCTCTTTCCCTTCAAATATTTGAATTTCCTTAATATGAATCATACTTCTCTTTCCACGGAACCCACAAGAGGAATAAGGAATACTTTTTATCTCATCTATGCTTGTAATTGAGCATTTTCTTCTCCAGAATTCAAAATTAAAACAGACTTCTTTTTAAGTAGATATTTTCAGGAATCACATGATGTTATAGGATTTGAATTGTCTTTTACTGACATTCTTCCTTCCCTGAGTTGTCTGTTGCTTCAGACTTTGTGGGAGACTGAATAAAACCTGAAAGGTTTAGCACTGCCTGGAATAAGGAAACCTCAACCTCTAGATAATTTTTCTTCCTATTGAAAGATTGAAAGTAAAAATCAAAGGCCTATATCCATCGATTTTGTTTCTACTTCTTTGCTACCTAAAATTAATTAATTAAAAATAAGTAAATAAATATAAGGGACTGGAAATACAGAGAGTGTCTATCAATTGTGAGCATAATTACACAAATTATGGTATATAAATATAATGGAATATGACTCTACTATAAGAAACAATGAATGAAACAGATTCAGATAAAGGTGTGACAAATGATGTGAAGTTAAACAAAATGATGTGAACAGATAGAAAATAATTTACAACTATCATATTTTAAAGAGCTTTGAAAGATTTCAGGAAGCCAATAGATGCAGTAAACAATGATGAATTCACTAGACTTATGACAAGGGGAGATTCTCATTCCTTAGCAAAGAATAAATGGACAAGAGGTACAAAATGAGACATAAATGTGCAGGCATAGGCAAAGTACTTGATTTGTTTTGCTTAACCATGTGTATTTGCTGCAAGGTGAAAAAAAAGAAGAAAAGAAAAAAAATTTAATATTCAAACAAGTAAAATGGTTTTGTTTCTACTATGTTAAATTTAATACTACTTCCTCCAAAAAAAATAACAGAAATTCAAATTTTCATATGCAATTCTCTTTTCTGTTCATCTTTGTATAGGATTATATTCATGTTTCTTGATGTTAAGGTCAAGGAAGACTGGAAAAGAAGGAGCGAGGTGGGTTATAAAGGCACAATACTTTGTACTTGATTTGGAAGTGATAGGAAGTCAACAGAATTTATTAAATAAGAGGGTCACTTTTTACTTTAGTGGCTGAAGAGAGGAGCAGACCCACCAAAAGACTATTGCAATAGTCCAAGTGGAAGATGATGAAGGCCTCCACTGTAATAATGGCAGTGTCAGTGGGGAGAAAAGGAAAAAACTGGGAGATGTTGGTGAAATAGACAGGTCTTGGCAACAGAATAAATATGAGAGGAGAAAAGAATGAGAAATCAAGGATGACAGCTAAATTGCAAACCTAAGGAACTGGGAGATGGAGGAGGAGGGGCAGGATAGTTTTAACACTTTATAGTAATTTCTATATACCAGACATTGTATTATTATCTTATTTGATCTTCACAACAACCCAGGCAGAGTGGTACTATTGTTATCTGCATTTTATAAATGAGAAAACTGGGGCAAACAGGGGTTAAGTTGAATGGCTTAGAATCACAGAATCAGAGAGTACATTTCTGAAGCTGGACTTGAATGCAAGTTTTTCTAATGCCAGACCCAATTCTCTTTTCACTTTGACACCTACTTGACCCACAATTATTGCCCTTAACAATAACAGGGAAGTTAGGAGAGGGAAGCATTTAATAATGAGTTCTGTTAACTGAGAATTAAGGTTTAGGATATTAAAAATGGAAGAATAGGTCATGGAAAGTGAATAGTTTGAGGACATGAGTGATTAAGGCATTTAAGGTACAGTCAATGTATGTCAACATTCCCAAGTATGAGAACAAGAGCTAGGGAAAAGAGAAAATGTATGATTCAGGTAGCAAACTCATTGGGAAAGAAAAGGAAGTGAATTGAATTACACAATAAGCTATGGGAATTTTGATTGGGGAGTAGACATGAATCACATGAACCTCAAGGAAGAGAGAAGTTACTGAGTGATGGAGACAGGAAAAAAACCATGGAAGTGGCAATAGGAAACAAGGAGTATTTTTCCCCTCCTTTCAGAAAGGAATAAGTAAAGGTGTAGCCAATATTGGGAATGGTGGTCAGGAAAGATTGTATCATCAGGAAGAACTAGATTTTGGTAATATGTAGAAGATGGAAGGAGCAGAAGAGGAAAACATTTAGTATGAAAGGAAGTTTGTTGTCTATGGAACAGGAATTGCAGAAGGAACAATAGAAAAGGTTTAGGATGGGAAGGTTGAGGGTATTAGCTTATTAAAAAGGAATCATTTGATGAGGGATGGGGAATGGGATTTAGATGATGATCTAGGTGGTTCAGAATTGCTAGAATGTTCATCACTGAATGAAAGGTATTTATTCTTAGAAGATGCTAGTTCAAGATTTAGACAAATGGAGCATGAGATGGAAGGCACCTGAGAGATGATTAGATTGGAAACTTCATTTCAATTCTCTTCTTCCTAAAGATTAAACAGGAAATTGCACAGCAGGAGACAAAAAAGTTATTCTTTGTTTTGGAGATTCTCCACATCCATTAGGAGCAGGCTAGCTATAGGAGGCAGAAATTGCCTATCACAAAGCTGATCCAGGCAGTAAGAAAGGGAAGGCATGGAGGAAGATTTACTCCTCTACTCATCAGAAACTGAAGGTCAGACAGGCATATCAGGAAATGGAAATCTCCCAGGACAGAGGGAAATGACTTTGGGGTAGACTTACTGCCTTTTCTTGAGAGGCACATGCAAAAGAACATGGAAGGCATGATGTCAGAGCAAAAGCTCAATCCTCTGTCCAGATTGAGGTGAGAGATATCAGGGAATGGTGACACAAAATGATATGAGGAGTTTAGTGGGGGAAAAGTCAGCAGCAAGAAAGGAAAGTTTCTGAAGTGACAACTTAATCTGAAGAAAAACAAGTGATTCATCTGAGCCATGCGGATTCAGGTAGCCAAATACTAGCTCTAATTTTGATCCTAAAAATCTCTGGGTAAAGCAGATTTGTCTTCATTAAATACTAATTTTCCCATTGGCATTACTTATGAAGCTGAAAAAATGGATAATGAGATGGGATGAATTCTCCTTGGGGAATCTAATACTATTAATATATTTACCCATAATGTTCCACCAAAACCAGTATAATAGGTTAAATCTGGTGTCTCCAAAATTCTATCATCCAAGTGTAAGCTCTGACTAGTTCTACCCAAATGGAAAGCCTTCCTATGTGAATCCATATGCCATCTTAGGTTCTTACTAAGAAAATTTGGAGAGACTCATCACCAAAAGTTGGTCACCAAGTGAAGAATATTTTCAACCACAACTCACAAAGACTGGCACCCAAAGTGTTAGAGAGTTGGTAATGGTGGGAGCACCCACACTCCAGAAATTAGAGATCTTGCAGTATTTACCTATACCATCTTATGACATTTTAGTTAGTCCCTATCAAAAAAAAAAAATATTTGTGATACAACATGATATAGAATGCACAGTGCTTTGTTCATAACAAACCCTTAAGAAATGCCTATGGAATTGAATCAATAGTACTCTGGTGCTGAAATTTGGGTTCTAGTTCTTTTTTTTTTTTAATTAACCCTTGCCTTCTGTCTTAGAATCAGAGCTAAGAATCAGTTCCAAGGCAAAAGAGAAGTAAGGGCTACTAGGGAAGTGGCTAAGAAGTGTTTGATATCAGATTTGAACCCATGACCAATCAATCATCTATAGGCCTGGATAACTACCTAACTTCCCCTGGGTTCTAATTCTGACTCCATTATTACCTATCTGAATGACCTTGGACAAATTATAGGTTCTCTAGGTTTCTGATGCTTCAAGCATGAATTTGTGATTTGGCCCATCAACAAGCATTAATTAAGGTCCAACAATACTCTGGTCACTGTGCTACGTCATTTGTTACATGTATACTTCAGGGCCATAGCATTTTATATCTGAATCTGTATGTCACACATATTGTACTCAAAATGATACAGCTCACAACATTGAATAATCAACTATTGGAGTCCTTCCTACCCCCTTTCCACTTTTTCCTTCCTTCCTTTCTCCTGTCTTTTCTCTTTCCATCCTTTCTTCCCTTCATGTTCTTTTATCTTCCATCCTTCATTCCTTCCTCCATCCCTCCATCCAGTCCCTCCCTTCTTCCTTCTTTTCCTCCTTCTCTACTTAATAAAATATATATATATGCACATACATATATTATATATAATTACAAAATAGTTAATATCATCAATAAAAATGCAATAAAACAAAGCTAATGTTCATATGTGTTTTTCTAAGTCAACATTTGCTGTCAGGGATGCTTATATATGATTTGAGTCCTACCCCCCATAACTATTTTAGTTTGACAATACTTTTTTTAATAATGTACTTCTTATAATTCTCCACTTCAGTGTTTCCCTAAAATCCTCCTTTGATTGTCATTGTTGTTTCATTCGTTTGTGCCTAACTCTTCAGGACCCCATAGAATGCCAGGTTCTTCTATCCCCCACTATCTCTCAAAAGTCTGACCCATGGCTTCCATAACACTTTCTATCCACCTCATCTTTCACCATCCTCTTTTACCTTCAATCTTTACCAACATCAAGATCTTTTCCAATTGGTATGCCTTACCTCCCGAGGGAGATATACACTTCTTTAATTTGCAGCTAACAGAAGAGTAATAAGTGAACGTTTCTGAACAGTTTCCTTGGGGAACCGGAATTTAAACCTATGCTGCTGGGCTTCTGTTTAAGCAATCTGTCACTACTCTTTCCTCCCAAGGAATGAGTTCATTTCCCAGGTAGACAGAGTCTTGCTGTGAGACAAACATCTTTTGGTCACTCTGATGAATCAGCTCCTATAGCAGCAATGGCAATGTGAATGGGAATCAGAAGCACCCATCATTCAGCTCCAGCTCAGAACCATCTGATCCAGATGGGAAAAAGACATTTGTTGGAACTTATTTATAAAATAAAGTCATGGTTCACCTATTCTCCTGTCATCTTTTTTTCTCCATTTATCTCTTTCTTGCCTCCATTAACCTGGAGTCAAAAAGACCTGAATATAAATCCACACTCAGCCACTTATTAGTTATGTGACTCTGGTCAAGTCACTTAATCTGTTTTCTCAACTGTAAAATAGGGATGATAGTAGTACCTGCTTCCCTGGATTGTCATGTGGATAGAATGAAATAACATTTGTAAAGTATTTTGCGAACATTAAGGCATTATGGAAATGCTAGTTATAGTTACCGGCCATCTTTTTATCTCCTTATCTGTCTTCATCTTTGCCCAGATCCCTACAACCACTATTCTTTCCAAAATGGGTGATAGTAAATAAGATCATTTTTTTAGCTAGTCCCACTTGAAGTTACAAAATAACCTTCATCGGTACAAAAGAAATGAATATACTCAGATCTGTAACAAAATTAGAGCAAGTAAGGATTTGACCCAGGGTGACCACCATTTCCCTATATCACCTGACCAATGGCATTGTGTTACATGACTATTACTCTTCCCTGACCCAGGATCCTATCACCTCAGAATTCCTTTCCCAGGATTCATTTTCCCCAACCATTCCCATGGGGGTGAATGCCAGATTCTCTAGAAAAGAGACTTTTCCCTCTGTGCAAATGAGCCTATGGTCAGTCGATTATATCAACACCTATTCCCTCTCTTCACCACCAAAGTATTTTGCCCAGATTGGAGTTCCTAGTTACAGTTCTTAATGTACTCCCAGTATCATATGGAGAGTCAGAGAGCTAGAGAGAAGACAGACAGAGACAGAGAAACAGAGACAGAGACAGAGACAGAGAGAGATTGACAGAGAGAGAGAGAGAGAGAGAGAGAGAGAGAGAGAGAGAGAGAGAGAGAGAGAGAGAGAGAATGTTCTAGTCTCAGCTCTGTAGTTGAAAGATAGTCAAAAATCCAAGCTGCCTTTCAATTGCATTTCAGAGATTGGTCATAAAGCATCTTGTCTGCTCCAGTGAAATGCCTTGTGTTTATCTACATCTAATGATGTGTTATGTTGTGGAAAGAGTCTAAGTAGTCAATTTAAATGGAACTATGGGGAGAAATGGCCACATCTTGAATAAATGTTCCATCTAAGTATTCTTTTTTAAAAAAAATAATAAAATAATATATGAGACAGTATCTTGCCTCCTGGCCAATTTTTTCCTCCTTATTCATAAATACAAGTCACCATATTTTAAAAATGAAACAAAATGTCTTTTTTAAAAAAATATTTAGCATTAAAATGTAAATTTCTCAAAGGGAAGAAAAGCAGCATTTTTGTATTCTCTCTAGTGCCTCTGCACTATGTCATCAATCAGGTACACATGGCTATTGGGTAAGATGCTTTCTCTCCATTCCCACCCCCCTTTCCTTAATACACTTGTACACTTGCCACCCTTCACCTTCAGATTCCAACTTCTCCTCAAAAATACCCCTCGTCTTCCCTGGGGGTTCTTATTCACTTAAAATACCATTACCAGAAATTGACACAGCCTTTAAAATGCAAACCATGTGTAAAGTCACAAGGTTGCATATTTGAAAACAACTCCAAAAACGTCCACGACTTGGCTCCAGCCCTAAAGGGGAAAGGCAGTTTTATTAAATGCAGAATGATTTTGATTTTTTAGATGAAGAACATTTATATTCTTCTTTTTGTAGAGGCAGTTTCATTACCAGTCAGGGGATGGGGGAAGGGATTGAGGCAGAGGTCTTAGATGAAGCCTAAAAGGACTACAAGGAAAGCTTATCATAGCCCAGAGAAGAGGGTCCGATAATTTAAAAAGAATAACAGTATGCATATTGGTTGAGGTCAGAAACATGCATACTATGTGCATGTGCATGTATGTCTGTATGTGTGTGTTAATATGAGTGTTTAACACTCTCCCTAATGCTTAACTCAGTTGGCGATTCCTCTGACCACGACAGTGTGGGTTAGACAGCTGCCTCCCTTCAAACACACAGACATAGACAATTTGGAGGACTTCTTCCTAGTTCTTGCTTCAGAGTAATCATGTGAGATCCAGAAAACAGAGATAAATCTATTCTAATGCCTTTATTTTATAGATGAGGAAATCCATGCCTAAACAGACACAACTTGCTAATAACAAAGGCAAGACTAAAACCTAGGCCTTCTGATTCCTGTAACATTGTTCTTCCCTCTGCAACACTCTTGCCCTAGGCTCAAAAAAAGTAACAGTATCACACAGAAGAGGGGTTGAATAGGAAGTATGTTGACCCTAAGAAAAAAGACCTGTGTTCTTGTCCCAGCTTTGACTTGACACTTTTAGCCAGCAAGTCACTGATCTTTTTTTATCTGTAAAATGAAAGAATTGAACTGAATGGTATTTCTCCTCCATTTTTAATGATCTGTGACTCCAAGATTCTAGAAACCATTGCTATAAGCTTTTACACTTTCTAGTAAATGCAGAGGGAAGACTAATAACTCTTTCAGACTTAGCCATACCACATCTACTATTGGTAATCATTAAATGCGGCAAAAATGAAATTTCAGATCAAAAACTTTTATATGGGATTGGGGGTGGGGCAGCTAGGTGGCTCTGTAGATTCAGAGTGAAGCCCAGAGATGGGAGGTCCTGGGTTCAAATTTGTCCTCAGATACTTCCTAGCTGTGTGACACTGGGCAAGTCATTTAACCCCATTGCCTAACCCTTGCCACTCTTCTGGCTTGGGACCAATACACAGTATTGATTCCAAGACTAACAGTAAGGGTTTAAAAAAAAATGTATAGGGGCATGGTACAGAAGTACTTTCCTAAAAGTAATATTATCAATGAGCAAAGGATGATGCCCAGGGTGATCTAATTCAGGATAAGCTTATACTTGCTGTAAATGTGTAAATGTTCCCCTATTTGTAGATAGAGTGCTGATCTTGGAGTCAAAGGGCAATTAGGTAGTACATTGGATAGAATGGTAATCTGGCAGTCTGGAAGACCCGGGTTCAAATCAAACCTCAAGCACTTCCTAACTATGTAATCCCTGCAACTCTCATTGTCTGGCCCTGCCGTCTCTTTTGACTAAGTATTGAACCAATACTTAGTATTAATTCTAAGATAGAAGGAAAGAGAATTTTTTTAAAGACAGAAGATAAGTTTAAAAAGAAAAGGAAAGTAATCAAGTTTCTGTGTCACTAACATTTGTGATGTAACTTTTGCTAATGAACAAAGCAGGTTAACACCTTCTTCCCACCAACTTCCCTTCCTGTCCCAAGGCAGCTGTCATCTTGCCTCTGCCAATGATTCAAAGCATGCACTTAATTTTTGTTACCAAGGTTGACCTTTTGTGAAATCATCATTTTTATGTTCATACGTATTTATTAAGTATTCTGATGATGTGGTCCCATTCTGCCTTCATCAGAAACAAAACAGATTTTGCTTGATTTCAAGGAACTTGGGATCTAGAATAAATGTCAACAAAATGGATGTCAACAAATGTCAACAAAAAAAGCTCAGCATACATGCTACGAGGTCATAGATAGGAAGAACTTTAAAGATCATTTAATCCAAACTCCTCATTTTACAGATGAGAAAACTGAGGTCTAGAGAGGTTGAATTAAAATCATATGATTTTAATTCAGATATTCTGATTCCAAATTCTGTGATCTTTGAACTAAACCAATTTTTTGAACTATGGTCATTGCCATTGTGTTTGAAAGTCCTTCAGAAACTGTTTCCTACTTTAATCCCCTTCCCCATCTCTGTGTAGACAATATTGTTCCAAGAGTAATGAGAAATCTTCTTGCTCCCTGAATATATCCCTTCATGTCTGTGCTCATACATGATCCAGCACTGAAAGTCTGGCTCCAGTCATTCCTCCCTCCAATACAAATTATACTTTGTTTTGTATTTCCACCTCTTATTTTATATTTATCCATTTCTTTTTAGTGTCTAATTATGCACAGATAATCTGTCTAAACCATCATTATCCTGCTTCACTTAAGACTTCCAACAGTCCCCTTTGCCGACAGGGGAAAGATCAAGCAACTCAACAAAGCATAAAAGTCTATTCAAAGAATGGCCTCATATGGCCAAAATTATTTTATATACCAGTGTTCTTCACCATGAACCCTCAGGCCAGTTAACTCATTGTCCTCACTTAATCTAACTCCACATCTTCAGGTTTCCTTCCTTTTGCCTATTCAAGTCTCACTAATACTTTAAGCTACAAGTATGGTCTTCTCTATGGCCTTCTCTTATCATTCTATACTATGATGACACCCCCCCCCCATGCCCCATAAGCATATTATCCATCTAAGACACCTATCTCTATTGAAGGCACCATCATTCTTCCAATCTACCAGATTTCCAGTCTAGAAATCATCCTCAAAATTTTTCTTTCACTAAATCCACATATCCAATTAATTACCAAATCTTGCCATTTCTACCTTTACATCTCAATCATTTGGCTCCTTCTGTCCCCACACACAAGCAAACAAGCACCTTAGTTCCAGTCCTTAACACCTTTCACACAGATTTTTGCAATAACCTGCAAAATAGTCTCTCTCCTTCTAGTCTCTTCCCTTCAATTCTCCCAAAGTTGCCAAAGTGAATTTATAAGTTATGTCACTCTCAAAGTCAAACTTTAATGCCCCCTAAAGTCTCTAGAATGAAATAGAAGTAACTCTGTTAAACTTTTTAAGTTCTTCACAATCTAGCCATCACCCCCTATCAAGGCAAAAAAAAAAACTACCTCTCTATGATTATTGGATATTACTCCTCCTCCCATGTTTGGTAGTTCAGTGGAACTGGACTTCTTTCCATTTCTCACATATGACAGTTCATCCCGTCTTTGTGATCATGTATTAACCTTCCTTGACCCAGGAATGAACTCCATTTCCTCTTTCCCATAGAATCCCCCTCTTCATTCAAGATGCAACTCGGACTCTACTTTCTACATATAAGATTCTAGGATACCCTTCTGGTTATATTTGGCTTTATTGTGACAGAGAAACCACAGGGCCAGAGATCTGCAGATCCCCACCCCATTCAAAACCCAGGACCCTTTTGATTAACATAATAACTTACTTATGATTAATGTGATAACACACTTAAAATTACTCTAACAAGAAATACACTTTAAATTATAACTCAGGTATTATTCTGGGACTGCATTCTTAATCTGGTTACATACACAGGCTTTTGTCTGCGACTAAATTCTTACTATAAATCACACAGTTACATCTTATAATATTAAAAATCACCATTCAAGGGGGCAGCTGGGTAGCTCAGTGGATTGAGAACCAGGCCTAGAGATGGGAGGTCCTAGGTTCAAATCTGACCTCAGACACTTCCCAGCTGTATGACCCTGGGCAAGTCACTTGACCCCCATTGCCTAGCCCTTACCACTCTTCTGCCTTGGAGCCAATACACAGTATTGACTCCAAGACGGAAGGTAAGGGTTTAAAAAAAAAAATCACCATTGAAGCATTGATTAAATTATTAATTACTGATTTTCTGGTTACATACATGAAGTCTTTCCTGATCTCCCTAACTGCTTGTGTCCTTTTTATCTTAAATCTAATTATCTCATATTCTTTATTTTTATTCATTTTCTTCACATAATATATAGATATATAAGCATTTGTCCATATATTATATGAAGAAAATAAGCCTACTGATGCTTATATATTTGTACAAGCATACTGATGCTTATATATGGAATATAAAGCTTATATAATACTTATATATAAGCATACAAGTACTTATTCCCTTCCCATTTTATATTAATTCTGTGTGTATACATATACATAAATACATACAGAGAGAGAGAGAGAGAATCTCCTCCATTGGAATATGTGCTCTTTGAGAGTAGAGATTTTTTTCATCCTTGTACTTATATCTCTAGGATCTAGCATAGTCCCTGATATTTATTAGGTGTTTAATAAATGCTTGTTGATTTATTGTTATTTATGTTTATGCTCCCTCTCTTATTACAACTTCCTATACTTCCAAATTTTTTATTTCCTTGGTCCTACATGATGAATCTGTTCTTTACACTACTTTTGACCAACCACCCCTCAATTACTTCTCCTCTTCCCAATCCATCAGTTTCCTTTTACCTTCACCAGCCTTCTTAACTATTCAGTTGCCCCAAAACAGTGGGTAGGATGGACTGAAGAGGGAAGAAACAGCAAGCATGAATACCAATTAGGACTTTATTCTCACAGACCAGGATAAAGGTAAATTAGGAGGGCAGTAGGGGAGAAATAGATATGAGATGCTTTGCAGTGTGGGGTTAATCAGGTTTGCTGACGAATTAAGTGTGGGAGATCAAAGAAAAGTAAATAAAATAAATAAATAAATAAATAATTCCATAATTTTGAGGAATATTTGAGGAAATTGAGCCAAGTTAATAGAATTTAGAATGACAATAGGAGGAAAGGAAGGAGGATTGGAAAATATACAATTCAGTTTTGGATGTATTGAATTTGAATATCAGTAGACCATACAGATGGAGACATCCAACAACCCATCAAAGATCTCATAATTTGACAAAACATTCTGGAAAAAGTGGAAAGAAGTCTGGCAGAAATTAGGTTAAGTTCAATATCTCATTTTGTATATAACAATAAGTTCCACCTAGAAACAAGCTATATTTTTAAAACAGCATATCAGAGATGAACCAAGAAACAATGAAGGAATTAACTTTCATATCTTGGCATAAAGAGTTCTTGTCCAACCATAGGACAGAGATGGCATCAGAAGACAATATGAACAATTTTAATCACATTGAATTTTAAGTTTTTTACACTTTCACAACAAAGTTGACATAGATAAAATTAGAAGGGAAATAATTATAATTGGGTAAAAATATCTTTGTAGCAAACTTCTGTGATGAAATTGTGTTATCCAAAACAAAGGGAACTGATTCAAATTCATAAAAACAAGAACCACTCCCCCAAAGATAAGTGGTCAAAGTAAATACAGTTCTAAAAAGTAGAAATACAAGCCATCAACAACCACATGAAAAATTACTAATAATAATAATAAAAAAGAAAAGAAAAATCTCTAGAATTTTACCTCTCAACTATCATATTGATAAAGGTGATAAAAAGAAAAGAAAAGAAGTATTTGAAGGAATATGAAGGAAATGGCAGACTAATTCCAGAATGGAGCTATGAATTTTTTTTAGACAATCTGGAAAACAATTTTAAAATATACTCAAAAGAATAAAAACCATTAATCAGATACTTATTAAAGGTTAATAGTAATAATAATAATAGTAGCTATCATTTATATTATACCTATTATGTGCCAAACACTATGCTAAGTACTTTTCAAATACTATCTCACTTGTTCCTCATAATAACCCTGGGAGGTAGAAACTATTATTATCCTCATTTAATATTTGAGGAAATTGAGCCAAATAGAACTTTAAGTGATTTATCCAAGGTCACACAGATAGAAAATGTCTAAGGCTAACCATGAACTGAAGGAGCCAGCACTCCATTCATTCATGGCCAGTACTCCATCCATTTTGAAGTTACCTATCATGGACAAACTTCATTACTCAAGATAGATAGCATATGACTCCTGCTTTCAAGAACCACATAGTCTATAAAAGGATACAGGACTAAAATAACTACCAAAAAATAAAAGATCATATAAAAAGGGTAGTGAAGTGGTAGTTGGTTGGCTTAGTGGCTTGAGAGCCAGACCCAGAAATAGGGGGAGGTCCTGAATTCAAATCTGGACTCAGACCAGACACTTCCTAGCTATGTAATCCTGGGCAAGTCACTTAACTCTCATTGTCCAGCCCCATGATGGCAAACCTATGAAACACGTGTCAACACTGACAAGTAGCCATTTTGATGACACGTGGCCACATGTGGGCTCAGAGTGACTTGGGGCCCAAGAGTTGCCTGGGGAGCTGTGCACTGACAGCCATAGCCATGCCCCAGCCTGGGGAGAGGGGGGAAGAAGGGAGGAGTTGAAGGGTTGCTCCATGTACTGTCCATGGAGGCCAACTCCAGGCATCTGGGGCTTGTGGGGCTCCCATGGGGGTGGGGAGGAGGAGAATGCATGGGCAGGCAAGCTGGCAGGCAGCAGCCCACTGCTTTCACAGTGCCCCTCCCCCCCAGATGGCTGGTGGGGTAGGGCCAGGTCAGCGGAAGACTGGGGAGGGCTCCAGCCCACATGCAACAGAGGAGTGCCTCAAACCCATTACCAGACACTTTTAGCACACTGAAAAATATAGCAATGTCTGTATTCACAATTTTTCCCTCTACAGACTTTTGTGAGACCTTATTCTCAGCATTAAATAATATCAAAACCAACAAAAGAAACAGATTGACAGATGAAGTTAGTAGTGCTTGCTTGGGCTTGAAGTGTACAAAATACTAACTTTCAATTGGAGATTTAGCCAATGAAACTCAGCAACAAAAAAGTCACTAATAGGAAGGTTAGTTAAAGAATTCCCCCTCCCCCTCACTTATCTTAGTTCAAGGCACCCCACACAAGTTAAATAATATCAAGGTCAACAAAATAAACTGACTGAAAGATGAACAAAGAAGTCACTAAGCAGGTAAGTTAAATAATTAGGGTTTTTTTTTTTAGTTTATTAACTACAATTATATATTATGATTATATATTTTGTTATTTAAACTATAAATATCACAAAATTATTTTTTGTTTTTTTTCTCGAAGTGACACACCACCTGAGTTATGCTCAATTTTGGGGGCAAATTTTGATACACCAAGCTCAAAAGATTGCCCATCACTGGCCTAGCCCTTCCTGCTCTTCTGCCTAGAACCAATATTTAGTACTGATTCTAAGATGGAAGATAAAGTTTGTTGTTGTTGTTCTAAAGAATGTAAAGGCAGGTTGCAGAGGGAAAGGTAGAATATTGAAAGAAGAGATGATTGTCAGCAAAGACCATTGGTAGCAGAGGATGCTGGGAGAGAAGAATGGAGGTAGGGGAGCTCTGAGAACAATTCTGGGCTTTTTGAAGGGGGATCTCCTCCAAGAGGCAGGAAGCATTTTCCTTACTGGAGAGCTTATCAAGACACAATCAAGCATTACCTTGTGACTAGACCTGAGACTACTCCTACAAAGTATTTCAGCAACATTGTACCTCTGTGAACATCTAACCAGAGTGTCAAGAGGACTCTTCAGACTCAAGAGGGTCATGGACTCTCTGCCTGAGAGCCTGACTCTCTCTCTCCTGAACTCTTAGAGCCTGCTCTGATTATTCTTTTGCTCCAATAGTAATATATTAAGAGTGAGAGAAATAATGGGAAGGGAAGGAGAAACTCTGGATTTTGCTTGACAGCTGCCAGAGCTATAGGCCTGTGGGAATAGAGATCAAGGACCCTGATTTCCACAACCCACCTCCCCATCTTTCCTTATATTCTTTGTCGATTAAATAATATAATTCACAGTCAGATATATTCAAGTGGGTTATTCAAGTAGCTGGAGGAAAGCAACTGGTTGAGGCTATAAACCAGCCACAACAGAGTGCAAATCAAAACCCCTCCACAGCTGTGTCAGAAGACTCCGGGGAGGTTTGACCTTTGGACTGTTTAGTGCAAAGGAATTTGGGGGTACCCCTTACATCATCAGATAGGGGAGACTTTCATTCATCTCTCCATCACCCTCTTATAATGGGGGATCCTCTATTTCTTGTGTTAGCACAACCCAAGCAGGAGTGTAAGAGAGAGAGTGTAGGAGTCATCCCATCAAAGCTCCTACCATTCAAGGCCTTCTTCCTTCACAATAAGCTCTTCTAAACCATCATTTTTCATCCTCAAAGTAACACCTGTGTCTGTTCATAAATAATCCTTACAAGAAGAAGAAGCAACAGGTTGTTGCAGTCCTTTCATGTGTTCTTTTTTCTTAAATCTGAACAAAAGTAATATCAAAACTGGTGATGTTCCTAATAATTATTATTCATGAAAAATCTCATCTGTTCTTTTGAATTTAGTTTCTTTCCATAAGGATTGAGAATGTCATATAAATCTCTTCCAGTTCCTGACTTTTCCTTCTTTCTTTCATTATAATTTTCACTTTCAGTAGAGGCTATAAAGTCTTGTGCTGATTTGTTATACATTAATGTACCAATGACACAAGTCTTAGCACTTTCTTTACGTCCTGGATCACAATGGTTTCTTCTTGGACTCTTCTCCAAAGAATGTAAAGACAACAGTGGGAAGGTCCTAAAAGGCCTCTTATCCTAAAGAAAAACAACTTTGAAAGACTTAAGAATTCTAATTACTGTGATGACCAACCTTGATTGTAAGGAACAATGATGACCTGTACTGCTCATGTCTTGAAAGAAAGGTGTTGGACTCAGCATTCCAAAACAAACAAACCTTGCTAGACATGGCCAACATGGGGATTTAACTTACTTGATTATGTATATATATATCTTATCAGTATTGAATTTTTTCTTTTCTTTCCAATGGAGGCTGGAAGTGGGAAAAAGAAAAAAATGCTCTTTAATTGAAATAGATTAATAAAAATTTAAGGATATTCATACATGTTCTATTCTACCACCAGTATAGAGACACACCAGATATCCCCATTATTCTTGCCATCTTGAAAAGCTTTCCCAAATATAGTAGAGTGGAAAGAGTATTGAACTGGGTGTTAAGGAGATCTGGGTTTGAGCCCTGCAACTTCTGGAATGTCACATCTTTTCTGGGACCCTTAGTTTCTTCACTAGTAAGATAAGAAAGTTAGACTCATAAGTAAAAGCACTTCTAACTCTATCTAGTATTTTTGCAAGTATTTTATTTTATTCATCATAAAATAGAAGGATGATTAGAGGCAAAATACATTCAGAGCACAACTCAAATGCCATCTCCTATGCAAGCCTTTCCTGACTTCCCTCCTTCCCTCTACTGTACCCCCCTCAAGTTGTTAGTTCTCTCTCTCTCTTGAAATTACTTTGTTACCTTGTACTTTACTTATCTGTATGCATGCTATATTCCCCAGGAAGAAGGTCCTTGAAAGCAGGTTCTACTTTATTTTGGTCTTTATAACCTATGTACTTAGCATAGTATCTGACACATAATTAGCTATTAATAAATAATAGATTGATAATTTTTGATTCATTGAATTATGAAATGAGTCAAGTTTTTCTTTGTCTTTTCTACCTTCCTATTCAACTCCTTCATTTTTGTGTGCCTGACCTTGCAAACCAAGTATCTATTGTGTGTCTCAGTCCCACAAGGCACTGCTCTCAGATAGCTGTCAAATGATGCCTAGTCATTAAGGTCTATCCTCTCTAGAAATATTTTCACTTTTATAGGGTCTATTGAAGAGGAAAAGTTAATGTTCCAAAGAAGAGATCTCTACAAGTGGCATAGCAAGCCACTAATAGCATGACTGTGGTTTTTAGTTCAAGAGACTGCTCAGAAACATCTCAAATCATATCTCATTTGAAGAGTTAAAGCTGACTGGGGCAGCTAGATGGTTCAGCAAGGCCCAGATACAGGAGTGCCTAGGTTCAAATCTGATCTCAGATATTTCCTGACTATGTGACCCTGGGCAAGTCATTTAACCCCAGTTGCCTAGCTCTTACTGCTCTTCTGCCTTGGAACTAATACTTAGTATTGATTAAAAATAAGGATTTTAGAAGAAAAAAAATTTAAAGGTGGCCCTCAGAAAGACCTTTAGTAAAGGAATGCCACAAATTTAGACTTTGGAGAAAATACATTTGCTACTATTAATCAGTTCACTATAAAATGCATTACTTTCTGAAAGCTGCAAACAATAAATACATGTGCTTGCAATCAGTGCAGCTAAAAGATTTTGGGAAAGAATTGTAATAGTTATAGGGAAAGATGAGTGGATCAGAAGAACAGGGGATACAAAAGGTTTGCAGCAGGGAATGGAGGAGTTGAAGGGAGAGAAGGAATATGGCTACTGGTGAGGCAAAAGGAGAGAGATGCCCCCTGACGAGAGGCTATTTTTGAACAAAATGGGGTGTCCGAGAATTGGGTCACTTCTGATAGCTTGTGGGAATGTCTTCTCTATGGATTGATGCCGAAGATGCCCCAGAGCAGGTAAACACGGACCCTCCTGAGGGACAAGCCTTTCCCCAGACTTTGGTCGCCCAGCAGGGGTCCGATAAGGACCTTTTATAGTTGAAATGACTGTCCTGAGGTTCAGCTCCCTCTGTACCCCCTGAAAAGATAGTCCACTTATCTAACTGCAAAATTCAAATAAGATAAATTTTAAAAGCCAGTTTGGATTGGAGAGATTTCAGGGAAAAGGGAAGGGTAATTTCTCTAGATAAGGTTTGAGTCTTTCTCAGCTTTGGAGCTAAGGCCAGGCCTCGCAGGCTGGTGGAAGATTTCTCTTATTCTGGTCTATGCTATATCTGTGCTAATTTTCTTAATTTCAAAATCTTAGCAGAATTCATACACCCACTTAACCAATTTGCAAAAGCCTAGAGGAGCACAGAGTATTCAGTAATAACCAACAAGGCCCAGTGAAGAGCAAATAATAATAATAATAAGACTTTGTAGCAATAAATGGCGATGCAGCAAGGCACTGTGGAGTGCTTAGGGTGTGATGGAGCACAAAAGACAACACGGCCATCCAATGCAGCTGAGGAAGTCTCCAGGTGTAACGACTTTTCATGCCAATGGACCCAGGCTTCCAACGCCGAGAGAGTGGGACTGTCTCTGTGCATCGACTTTTCCACTTAAATCTTCATGCACAGGTGTCTTTGTGCACAAAAACACACAAAGACAATCGTCATCCTCAGTTCGAGAGACAACCAATAACAACAACAATCTACACTCCCAATAAGGATTCTGATGATATCCCACAAGGAGCTCTTTGCAACAAACTGGAAAGTTAAAATGCTAACTGACTATAAGAGTGGAAAACCAAACTCAAAGAGCAGCAACCAGTTTCTCCATTTCAAAATGAGGGGATATTTTGAGTGGCATTCCACAAAAAACATGTCTAGTTGCTTGTCTTAGTTTCTATGTTTAATCCAGGCAACCCAGCATAGTTGGATTGGGGGGAAAAAAGATCAACACTCTACTACTATAGGTAAGTAGCTCAGTAGATAAAGCTAGGTTTGCATTAGGAAGTCTCATGCTTTTTTAGATATGTGACACTGGGCAAGTCTTTCAATCCAATTTGCCTCAGTTTCCTCATGTAAAAAAACTGATCTGGAGAAGGAAATGGCAAACTACTCTAGGATCTTTGCCATGAAAACCCCAAATGGAGCCATAAAGAGTTGGACATAACTAGAATTACCGAACAACAAACCATGTAACCTTGGATAAATCTCTGAATCTCTTAGCTTCAGTTTCTTCATCTCTCAAATGGATTTGCCTCAGTTTCTTCATCAGTCAAATCAATTTGAGCTACCTATCTCCCAGAGTTGTTGTGAGGGAAGTTTTGCAAACTTTAAAGCTCTGTACAAATAATAATAGCTCATATTGTTATGAGAAGTGTAAATATTATTAACATTTGAAAAATGTGGAAACTGAGCCTCATACAAAACAAGCCATTTGTCCACTCTCACATGAAGGGAAGTTATAAACCCAGGACTCGTCCCAAGGTCTTCTGACTCCAAGTTCAATATTCTTCCCATTGCAACATTATTCGAATCATGCTTACCACCTGCATGAAGTTCAACAAGTTATTTAGCCTTCCTAAGAACTTAGATTCTTCATTTGTAAAAGGGAGAATGGATTCAATAGTCTCTGAGATATTCCAAGTCTATAGGTATTCCAGGTCTATAGGTATTCCAGGGCTATACGCATATCCCAAGAATGAGCTATCATTATTCTCTTGATTGAGTCAATAATAAAATTAGTATATGTAGTTGTTTGCTGAGGATGTCACTATGGTAGATGATACCTCATAAAACAGGAAGGATATCTGAAATACTGCTGATTAGTAATAGAAATAGTTCATCAAAGCAGAAGAACATGAAATACTGATGGTAAATCAGTCCATGAATGTTCATGGCTCTGTCTCTTTTCACCTCTATGATGCTCTACACCAGTGCAATATATAGTCAACTCATTTATGTGTTGAAGTGCAAGGGAGGAAGTGGGGAGAGAGGGGAGAATTCCACCTCAATTAACAAAATCATTGAAGGCCCAGGCAACACAATTAAATCAATCAATCAATGTAGTAATAAGTGTTAGAGGAATTTTCTTGCAACCTCGCAACAGTGTAATCACATATGACTAGGTTGTAATAGATAAACAAGGATTTATTTAGCACCCAATCACTTTATCAGAAGAAAATTCCTCTTTAATTGGAGAAAGAAGGGAATAAATAATGTGATTTCTTGAGAGACTCAATAACTGGGAATTATGTATAAAAACAGTAGACCATTAAAGTGGTGGAGGGGTTCTAGTTCAAAATTTATCAGTTTTTAGAGTAGTCACCAGAAATAGAGTAAGAGGGGGGTGGGGACAGGTCCTGAGAGGGAATCATTCTTAAGGGGTTTTTACAAAATATACATATATAGAACATATTTTTAAAATGGAAATTTAGCCCTCTACAACTTACTTTCAAGAGAGCTGATAGCAAAGAATGGAAAAGGGAACAACAAATTCTGAAAAAGTAGCCTACATATTTTTTTTAAAAAGGCTCACACATTTCCTTCAGTGCTCCACACCTTTAAGTTTTCATCATTTGCTTAACTAATTGTTGACAAAATTTATGAAATAAACAGTTTCCTTGGGGATACTGTCCCTCTACCATTTCTCTGCCTGACAATTATCCAGCGCCACAATGCCTTGTTATAACCTGGATCCCACTAATATCATTTGACAACCAACTATAGACCATCTCTGGGCCTTTCCCCCTCCATCATCTCCACCCCCATTCAATCTTAACCTTTCCTGTTGTCTATTACTTCTCTCAGAAGGTACCTTTCTGAGTTTATGAAGTTAATCTGAGAAAAAGAACCCTTGCTATGCTGTTCATGTCTATAGTGAGTCAATGTGTCCGCTCTCAGATAACATCTTTAAAATTAAAGGATTAAATTGAATGATCTCTGAGATTACTTTCAGCTCTTAAATACTATAATTTACTTTTCTGAGCTTCTGTCTATTGGCTCTTTTCCTGTCCACTAACATAGATCTCATCTCTCAAAAACAAAGAAACAAACAAAAAAACACTATCATCCCTGTTAGCTGTAGTTCTTTATCTCTCCTCCTCTTCTGCTAAACTCTTTGAGGAAGTCAACATACTTGCATTTCCTCTCCTTTCACTCATTTCTAAAACCTCTCAATCTGACTTTCAGGCTCATCATATAATTGATACTGCTGTCTCCAAAGTCATTAATGAGCTCTTATTTGCAAATCTGCTGGCCTTTTTCAGCTATCATCCTGGGCACTCTCTCCTCTAGATTTACATGCTACCATTATCTTCTAGTTCTCCTCCTTTCTGAGTGCTCGTCCTTAATCCCTTTTGCTGATTCTTCCTCTAGATCATGTCCATTAATCCTAGACTTCCTCCAAGACTCTTTTTTTTTTTTAAACCCTCACCTTCCCTCTTGGTGTCAATACTGTGTATTGGCTCCAAGGCAGAAGAGTGGTAAGGGCTAGGCAATGAGGATCAAGTGACTTGCCCAGGGTCACACAGCTGGGAAGTGTCTGAGGCCAGATTTGAACCCAGAACCCCCCTCGGCACTCCCTCTTCCCCCCCCCCTGCCCTCCCTCTTCCCCCCCCAGTCTCTAGGCCTGGCTCTCAATCCACTGAGCCACCCAGCTGCCCCCTTCCTCCAAGACTCTTGCCTGGATTCTCTTCTCTTTTCCCTCTATACTAACGGTTCATAATCTTGTGTGTGTATATCTGCACATGCGTGCATGTGTGTTGTAGACTTCTTTAGTGGTCTATAAAGTCTACAGACTACTCAAAATGATTTTAACTACATTAAGTAAAATAAGGCTAGAAAGCAAACCAAAGGTTAGTGAAAATGATAATGTAAATTTTTCCCATCAATGTTCAGATTCTGCAATCTTTCAGACCCCATGTTAATAATCCACTCTATACTATCTCACTTGGTAATTTCATTAACTCTTATTCAATTATCATCTCCATGCCAATGAATTCTAGATTCTGTCAAATGGAAAAAAAAAAACCAAAACACAGAACTATTAAGTAGTCAAAATTACTCTTTAATCAAGGGGAAAGGGGTTAGCACTACTGTTATGGGCATGGAAGGATACCCTTTGGGGTTCGGGAAGGATACCTTTTTGCAAGCATGCAATGACTCCAAACTTAGCTTAAAAACAAAAAGAGATTTATTAATTTAGAGAGTAATGTTGAGAGTGGCCAGGAGGATAGCAAGGTAGAACAGCAAGGTGGGGGGCAGTTCCCTGGGAGGACAGCATGAAATGAAAGGCTGTTCCTCCATGGGGACAGCATGGATGAAGAGGCTGTCCCCCAGATGACATCAGTTCTGGGGTTTATATACTCTTTCCATGCTAGGTCCTGGTGTGGACAAGACCAGAGTGAGTGTTAGTCCCTCAGGCATTTGGTGGGGTGGGGTGGTCATCTGACTGGGGTCTGCCTGGAGGCATAAAGATTCATTTCTTTGTCCACCTTAAATCTAGAGGACAAAAGAGGGTAAACATCTCAGGACCCTGGGTGGGGTCATTGGGTGTTTCTAGGTTAAGAGTCACAAGGATGCAAGGGCAAGGGAGGTTTCCCTGATAATAGTTGGCCTGGGTTTCTGGGGGATACAGTGCCCATGTCATCTCCCCCCTCTCCTAATATGTAAGGGAAAAAGGGACGGTGATCTGTCTTCTGTAACTTCTTCAGAGCTGAGAATGGGCATAGAGAGGTCCTTAGGAGAGAGAGGCTTTGACTGTAGACAGTGTCCAGAGCATCAGGCTGGAATGGTTACGACAAAAGAGCTGCTCCCCAAGACTGCACAGAGTCTGGACGCCCTGGTCACTGACCCCTGGGAGTGCCACTGACTCAGGATGGACTCCAAGGAACAAAAGACTCAGCCCAGGGCTGGGCCTGCTCAGCAATGGCCCTTAGCCTAGGGGGAGAAACCACAGGGACAAAAGGGATACTTAATATTGGGTGGGATTAGCTGCTCCCACCCAAGCTACCAGGAAGCCCATTGTCTGGTGAAGAGGGACCTTCCCTCAGGGGGAAACCTCTCCTGTGACAAGGTCAAAACCTGGGGTTTCTACACTCAAACATTTTAAATAAACTGTGGATCTCTAGATTTCCATGTTGACAATCCATATAGCTAGATCAAACCTCTTTCCTGAGCTCCAGCTTTGAATTATCAACTTTCTTTTGAATATTTTGTATCCAATGTCCCTTAGGTACCTCAAATTTAATATGTCCAAAGTGTCTTTATCATTTATCATTTCCCTGAAATGCTCCTGATTTATGAATTCTTTTTAATCACTTTTCAGATCTCATCTTTCTTTCCTATCATCTAGACCCATAACTTTAGTGCCACCCTCAACTATCCATTATTTACCACACATTTCCAGTGTATTGCCAGATTTTATAATTTCTCTCTACATCTCCCAAATCTATTCCCCTCTCTCCACTCACAAAACCAGTTGTTTTTATTCAAAATGTCATCAACTCTGACTTAGACTACTATAATAGTCTTTGAAATGCTCCCCTTGTGTCATTTATCTCCCTGCTCCGATGAATATCATATTTTACCTTTCCTTTGTATACCCAGAACTTACTGCAATACCTGGCATAAAGTAAATACTTAATAAATGCTTGTTGACTGAGGTTAGGAAGGTGAAGTCTGTCATAGAAAATCACTGTAAAATCCTACCAACATAGTAGTCACAATGAGAACAGTGGAGAAGACATAGCAGGGGCCAGCAAAGATAGATGGAACAATATATCAAGCAGGGAAATGCTCTACAACAGTCCCAGTAAAAACAACAGGGCAATATCACCAGTAGACATGAGATATCTTAGAAGTATAGCTATTAGTTGCCCCTCCATACATATTTACCACCTGGGGATTCTTAATTCATACATACTACTCCTTCTCCCTACTGATGCTATCTGTATTTATGGAATATACCTTAGGTGTTCTTGTTATTTTTACAAATCTTAATCTATTATTTCACATTATTATGTGAACTATAATTTTGAGTGGCTGTAGACCCTCAGAGTAATGAACATTATATAGCTATTTGAATTATATGTAAGATGGAGGTATCTAGAGGCTATATAGCCATGTTTTCTAATCCTTTGGTACTTTCTCTCTTCTCTTTGAGACATATTAAAAGTTAACAGCTAAATTCTTTCATTATAATGTCATGCCCAGAATGGATTTCTTCAATACTCATGCTCTGCTGTTTTTTCTTGAATTTATTTTCTTAAGTGTTGTTTCAGTGTACTTGTATATCTCCATCATATTTTATTATAGAAGTGCTGGTGGATGTATAGAATTTGCTTCTGTGAACCTTAAAAATTTCCCAGACCCTACTTCATAAGGCTGGGTTAAGACCATTCCCCATTTGGGCAGTGAAGGTACTTGATCAGGAATGTGAGAACTCTACTTCACCATACTTAAGCATGCCCTAGGGGAAGATAAAGTTGTAAACTCTTTGCTGAACAATGAAAAGTACTTAAACCCATACTTAAGCCATGCCTATTTCTAGAACTAATACAAAGGGGTGCTAAGTACCTATAAAGGTCAAGCAACTTGTGAATTTACAAGGAACAAAGAACTGAGAAACTTACTCAGAGCTTTCCTGGTATGAATTACTCAAAAGTTCACACCTTCTTAGGTCTATCCTTTGAAAAACGTCTACTGTGATTGGTAGATGGAAGAACTTAGGGGAGGTGACATAGGAGAAAATGCCCTTTAAAAGGAGATGAAAAGCTCTCTCTAGAAAAAGACAGTCAGCTGGGAAAGGCTGCCTTGAAGGGTCTCTCTCGAGACTCTCTCGGGGACATTTCAGATTGAGGCATTGAGCTGATGGAATCAGCTGAGATGAAGCTGGCCTGGTGTCACTAGAATCCTTGCTTGGACAGATCTTGTGGTGAGTGATTAAGGACTGACTGATCTCTCTCTTAAGACTCAGGTCTAGGCCATGTTGGCTTAAGGCCTTTCATACTTATTCCTTTCTTATTCTCTCTCTCTTTCTTAATCCCTCATTTGTATGAATTAAAATCTCTTATAAAACCCAGTTGACTTGGGTATATTTCATAATTGGTAATATTTCCCTGGCGACCACCTTATATATTGATTTTAAAACAAGACACTGTGGTGAAAACATATTTTCTGTGGTCACAATTTATTCATCCACTCTTTATATCTATCACAATTTATATCTTCCACTATTTTAATCATTACAATTTATGACACCCAACCATTTTAACTCTTACAGTTTATGGCTCCCACTCTTTTAAATATTACACTTCTTTGCTATTAGTTATTGTTCTCCTCCTACCTTCATCTATTTAATTTAATGCTATTTTAAATGATCTAACTTAACTGGACCTGATACTGAATTTTCTAAATAATCATTTTACTCTCATTTCTCAAAATGTCATCACTTTGTGAGGTAATTCTGCTAATAACCTTCTACTATGCATACTTAATGACAAATATGTATTCTAAATTAGTGGTGTCACACTCAGACAGAAGCAGGGGCCACTAAATGGTAAATAAGGATTCCTGCAGACCTCATAATGTCTTGGTTTTAAAATATTGGCATTATTGTATTTTTTTATTTATTTTTGTGAAAGATTTCCCCATTACATTTTAATCTGATTCAAGCTGGGAGTGCTGCATGTCTGATGCAGGCATTTTTGACATCTCCAGGCTAAACTAATGTTGCCCCTGGTCACCATGGTTCTCTGCCTGGGGAAAATAGAGTGTGGATGAAACAGTGTCTAAACCACTCTGGTTTCTTTTGCTATAAAACAATTAAACTTTTGTGGGAAAGCCTGATTAGTCTTTTCCTTCATCCATTCCCCATTTCTTACCATCTTGTTCTTACCTTTAGAACAAGTCAGGAGGCAGTTAGGTGGCAAAGTGGGCTCAAATCTGGACTCAGATAATTTCTAGCTATGTGACCCTGAGGAAGTCATTAACCTCATTTGTCTACTCCTTGTCCTTCCTTTTGTCTTAGACTTATTACTAAGACAGAAAGTAAGGGTTTGGGGGGGGGGGGGAATATCAGATTAGAACTGTTACAATTGCACTGGTGTCTTCTCATCTTTCTCCTTTCCTTTAGTCTATTATTGACTATTTTGACTTTTGTTCTAACTAGCATTTGTTCTAATTTCACATAGATGATTTGGAAATGATTTTACCTTTTGTTCCTATTAAGATTACCAATTTCAAGATCTATTGGGAAGGAAATAATTTAAGATGAAACTAGAGATAGAGAACATTACAAGATGTAAAATGAATAATTTTGATTATATGAAATTAAAAAGGAGTTGTACAAACAAAGTCAATGCAACCAAAATTAGAAGGGAAGCAAGAAACTGGGAAAAAATCTTTATAACAAAATTCTCTGACAGAGGTCTAATTTCTCATATATATAAAAAGAATGAAGTCAAATTTTTTTAAATCAAATCATTCCCTAATGGAAAAATGGTCAAGGTATATGAATAGGCAATTTTCAGATGAAGAAACCAAAACTATCAATAATCATATTTAAAAATGTTCTAAATCCCTCCTGATTAGATAAATTCAAATTGAAACAACTCTGATGTACTACCTTACACCTAGCACAGGGGCCAATATGACAGTAAAGGAAAATAATAAATGTTGGAAGAGATGGCACTAATGTATGGTGGAGTTGTGAATTAATCCAGTCATTCTGGAAGGTAATTTTGGAATTATGCTTAAAGAGCTATAAAAGAATGCATGTTCTTTGATATAGAAATACCACTACTGTGTTTGCATACCAGAGAGATTTTTTTAAATGGGAAAGGTTCTGTTTGTACAAAATGTTTATGGACACTTTGGAATGGCTAAACAAATTGTGGTATATGGTGGTCATGGAATACTTTTGAACTAAAAGGAATGATGAACTTTTTGATTTCTATAAGAACTGGAAAGACCTACATGAACTGATGTGGAGTGAAATAAGCCCAACTAGGAGAATATTATACACAGTAATTGAAACATTATGGGACAATCTAATGTGATAAACTTTGCTACTAAATAGCAATGCAATGATCCAGGAAAAATCTGAGGGACTTTTGAGAAAGAATGCTACCCATATTTAGAGAAAGAACTGTGGGACTAGACATCCAGAAGAAAACATATGATTTATCACTAGTTTATATGGGTATATGATTTGGGATTTTGATTTTAAAAGATTATTATAAAAATTATTAATATGGATATAGGATTTGAGTGATAATATATGTATGATCCAGTGAAATCGCCTGTCAACTCCAAGAGGGGGGAGGGAAGAGCAGAGGGAGACAACAAGAATCGTGATCATGGGGAAAATTTTTAAACTCAATTAAAATTAAAATTAAATGAGAGGGTTAAATTTTTAAAAAGATGAACAATTTCATCTTTTTTCTTTTTGTGGTGGATGTTTGTTCCTTAGCAAGTCTAATTCATTGTAGCTCTCTTATTGAATACAATATTAAAAATAAGTATGTGAGTTTTGAGTCATCTGCAAGCCTTTGATCTCTCATTTTTCAATTCTGAATTTAGTGTTTCAATATTCTCTCCTGTGCTGATAGTGTGACCATTGAAAAAAACAAGAGTCAATCTGTACATTGATGTGATTTTTCAAAACTTTAAGTTCTTTGCAATATTACTTTATTTTCTGTAGCAGATATTGGAAAATAAGCTGCACTTGTCTTCATAGTCATCTTTTAGCTTCTAATCATTATTGGGAATATTATAGATTTGGGTTTAATTCCCAATATCATCATGCACTGGGAAATGTGAGATGCTTGATTGTCCCATAAAACCGTTTTTCTTGGTGCTATGGTAATTTAATTGTTGGTGCTTTCCTGATAACCACCAGTTGTGTAAATTACTGAAGGAATTGCAATCCTCCTTCATAAGTCTTTTCGAGAACAATTTCTGAATTATCCCTCTCTTTAATTATAACTTCTATTCTGCTTTCATTTCTAGTAAGAATATTAAAACTGAGCATCTAGATGGCACATTCTATAGAATTCTGGTCATAAATTCAGGAAAACCTCATTTCAGAATTAGTTTCAGATGCCTACTAGCTTTTTCTCATTCAGCCTCAGTTTCCTCACCTATAAAATAAAAAGGTTGAATTAAATAGCCTTTTAGGTCTGTTTCAAATCTATTATCCAGTGATATCTTGCAATTCCTCCAATAATTTATGTAATCACTGACATCAGACAAGGACCTCACATTAAGAATATTAAGAGTTAAATTAATATTTAAGATGGTAATATACATGTGTATTCATATACATATATATTCTTAACCTATAGGTGGCTACCCTATAGGTAATGAATTTCTCTATGAAATTGATGAAATCTAATGAATACCTAACTTGAGTGGTTCTTATACAAGAGGGACAATATGATGGAAAGTACCAGAAGATACAAATTTTCCAGTTTGGTAGTACCTGGGAGAATTTAAACTTGTTATCCAAAGTTCATTCTACATAATCATGAGTTGATCTCTTGGGGATAGGAAGAAAAAAACAGCAGGACACTAAAAAATATCAATATTAAGCTTGTACCAATTATCTTCAGATTTCTTTTGATGGTCGTTTTTTAGCTTCAAATCAATTAAATAATAATTTCTCACCAGCTTGTTTTGTACGAGTACTATGTTGAGAATATGAAAACAGATAAAATATAGGCCCTTTTCTCAACAACCGTAGTATCTTAGAAGGTGAAAAAAATTACAAATAAGAGTAATACAGGGTAAGAGAGATAGATGGGGGGGAGGGGGGTTGAAATTAGGAGTATTTTCTTGGAAGGAGGGGAGTATTAAAGAATGGGGTTGGCGGTTGAGAAAAAGGACAAATCATTTTATCTAATCATTTTCCCCTGCAAGGGTCAGCAGAATTATGTAGACAGCTGACTGACTCAATTCTCTATTCCATTTTATACACTCAAAGCTCTCTCTTCTGAGACTTTTTATACAATTTGAGAAATCTCATTGTCTACAAGGAACAAATCAGCACCAGATCCCAAAGCAAAGAGATCAGTGCCTTACCCATGGGTAACTGTAATATATTTTTTCTCTGTCTGATTCAAATTCATCTGCCAAATACCAGCTTACTGAAAAGGTTTCCTTTGTATTCCTTTCACATTTATCCTATGTCCCTATCACTTTTCTTTGTCATGGCATCAAGAACAGTTAGTGCTACAACAGTTAACCAATTCCTTTCTGACAGAACTTTTAAAGGCAAAGTATTGAGGAATATAAAATTTTCTAAGAGTCATCATTTGGTTATCCATATGGTAATATAAAAAACTTCCATAGATTATTATAATAGACTGCTGGATCCTCTCTGCCACAATTCTCTTCCCATTCCCATCAATTCTGCACTCAGTGATCTCCCTAAAGCATAGATCTAATCTTATCTCTCTGTCTCTCTCTGTCTTTGTCTCTATCTCTGTCTCTCTGTCTGTCTGTCTGTCTGTCTCTTCTCTCTATCTCATAAACACACACACACACACACACACACCACTCTGTAAATTCTATTCACCCCCTATCACCTCCAGGATCAAATACAAAATCCTCAGTTTGGAATTCTAAGAACTTCAAATTCTACCCATGCCCTCCTAGTTTTCTTATAACTTATAATCCTTCCCCCCATACTTACTTTGTGATTCAGTGATACTGTTTTCCTTGCTATCCTTTGAATAAGAAATTCCATCTGACTCTAGGCATTTTTATTGGTTGTCCCTCATTCATGGAATGTTCTCTCTCCTTTGTTTACCATTTTTATGCTTCTCTTAAGTCTTGTGTTTGAATGCCTAATTTTCTATTCAGCTTTGGTCTTTTCATCAGGAATGTTTGAAAATCTTCTATTTCATTAAATATTCATTTTCCTCTGAAAGATTATACTCAGTTTTTTCTGGGTAGGTTATTCTTAGTTAGAATTATTGATTTCAAAATGGAAGGGATCTCAGAAATCTTCTAATTCAATGCCTTTATTTAATAAATAAGGAAACTAAGGCCCAGAGAGACTGAGTGGCCTTTCTAGGATCATACAATTGATAAGAATATGAAGCAGATTTTGAACCCACATCTGGTTGACTCAGAGTGCATTACTCTATCTTAATATATCTAAGTTAAGCCACAGGAAACTAAACAAGATTATAGACATGTAAATTTCATAGATATCAATCAATTTATCTTATCATTTATAGAAAAAGACTGTATGATGTCCCTTTCCTTCAATTTCTAGAATTCTCTGCATCTTGATACTCCTCAACAATCTTCACCCGACCACAAAATTGAACTTGATCCTAACTCACTCAGCTCTGATTGATGTGATTTTTTTTTTTGCTTTGTATTTTCCAAACCTCCATGCAACTTCCAGTAGTTTCCTCTATATGTTTCCATCTACACTAACCCCTCATCCTTCCTTTCAAACTTTTTAACACCCCTTATGGGTTAGTTTTCTCCACTCAAATCTTGAGGACAGGCACTATTATACTTGCTTATATTTATATCCCCAGCACTTTCTTAGAACAGTACCTGACAACCTCCAGGAAGTGATGCAGAGGGAAAGGAGCAGAACCAGGAGAACATTGTACACAGAGACTGATACACTGTGGTACAATCGAAGGTAATGGACTTCTCCATTAGGGACAATGCAGTGTCCCTGAACAATCTGCAGGGATCTAAAAAACACTATCCACAAGCAGAGGATAAACTGTGAAAGTAAAAACACCAAAGAAAAGCAACTGCTTGACTACAGGGGTGGAGGAGATAAGACTGAGGAGACTCTAAATGAACACTCTAGAGCAAATACCAACAACACGGAAATGGGTTCGAGTCAAGAAAACATGTGATACCCAGTGGAATCATGCAACTGGCTATGGGAGAGGTGGGGGGGGAAGGGAAGGGGAGGAAAAGAAAATGATTTTTGTTTCCAATGAATAATGTTTGGAAATGACCAAATAAAATAATGTTTAAAAAAAAACTGTACCTGACATAATAAATACTAAATAAATTTTATATGTGTGCATTTAATATTATTTATGTGTGTGTATAGACCAGATATATAGAGACAGATAGAAGTATCGATAGATAGATAGATAGATAGATAGATAGATAGATAGATAGATAGATAGTTTCTTTACAAGATATCAACCTTCAGAACTTTGCAAAATGAGTCAACCAAAGTAATGTAAAAATAAAAGGAAAGAGAAGATAATGAGGCACATGAAAAGAAAAGGGATTTTACTTCCTTTGATCCATTTCATTTGTGTTCTTTCTACTCAGTAATTAAGAATCTTTATCTACCCTGACCTGACCTCCTAAAGTTCTCTTGTGTAAGGTATTCATTAGGAAAAGACCATTTAACCTAAGTACTGCAGTGAAAATACTTCAGAGGAAGTCATGGGAAATCAATATCTCATTTACTTGGGAGATTCTAAGTATTATGTTTCCACTTAAATTGGGACATACTTAGTCTGCTAACTGAGAGAGATTAGCTTAATGTAATACTGTTACAATATGTCATGAAATTAAATTATTTCTTGACAAACCTAAAAAACTGTTTTTGGACATAAATACTTGACTTAATGAACCCAGCTTTCCTTGGGACTCCCTGGATGAATGAATTTGAAGATGTCAGCTAACTTAGAGACATCTGATCTCTTAGGTGATTTTAACAAAAATATTTCCTATTAATGTAATAGAAATGTGGAAAATGATGCTCTGAAAAGTTAATGAAACTTTATAAAAATTGGAATATTAAAATATTAGTGGAATCACACACAATTCACCAAAGCATGTCAATTATGACTGGATTTAACTTATTGTGTATCTTAAAATATCCTATTTTGTTAAAAATTATCATTCAAAAATATTCTTCATTGAACATATTATGCATTCCCCTGAAAATATGAAATATGAAGAAGAGATTTTCATAGCTCAAGTTCAGCTTGGTGGCTTTTATAGATTGTAGATCAGTAGTATCAAACTCAACTAGAAATGAGAATCAGTAAACCTTACTGAAGGATACCTGTAGTTTAAAAATTGACTTAGAAAACCATATATTAACATCATCTATGTTCCATCATTTTATTTATTTTATTAAATATTTCCCAATTTTACATTTTTTAAATATTGACCTTCTGTCTTAAAATTAATACTAAATATTAGCTCCAAGGCAGAAGAGAAGTTAGGGCTAGGCACTTGTCCAGAATCACACATCTCGGAAGTGTCTGAGGTCAGCTCTAGGCCTGGCTCTCATCAAGCCACCTAGCTGCCCCACTATTTTAATCCTGTTCCCAGTCTGTGCCTAGGAGTGCTGTAGGCCACTGACCACATGTTCAGCACCTTTGATGTAGACTATTTTTTGAAGTGGGCATCTCTCATAGAACAAGACATATACCTCTTACTGAGGACCAGATCCTATAATTTGGTTCTCAATGACTGGGCTACATCAAATCTGATCAAAATATAAAATAAAGGGGGAACAAACTCTTCTTAGAGGAACCTCTTCTTTTGTGATGAGATGTGAAGAGTGAGCTATGATAAAAGAATTTCAAGCTTGGGACCCTTTTCTCCTTCTCTTTTCCTGGAACTTTGAGATTAGAATGTAGTAAGGTGAAGGGAGGAAGAGAGTGTGATACCAAATACTCAGAAAGAAATTTCCATAACAGTATTCTTCTCAGAGGAGAAGAGAGAAGAGCACACTGAGGAGGATCTTATAGACAAAGGGATAAAAGTAGTGATATAGATAAGGAGACAGGAATTTTGGTAACCTGCTATGATCATCCTTATCAATTGTCTTGATAGTACAAGTCTGAGGTGAATGGAAAATGTGTCTTCAAAATCACTTGAGGGATTGCCTAGGATGTGAGATCTGATTTCCAACGAACCCTAAGTGCTTAATCCCTTTTTGAGAGGCTGACATATATTGTCTGAGAAGCCTCTTTGTACTACTGTGAGGTTGGATCTTGACCTCCATTTGGAATTTCCCATGTTTTAGAGGGATCCACTACAGAAAATTTAGAGATTCTGGGTCCTAGAAAGACCTACTCTGGAGATTTTTAATCCAATCCCCCTTTCAATCTGTCCTATTGCAAAAAAAATAATATATGTTACAAAGTTATGAGTTGTTCTATATACTACAGGGATAAAATTGAATGGTTTTCAATCAGAATAGTTTGGTTTCTCACCTAATAGTAAGACACTGACCTCTAGACAACTTCAGGCACTAAATCCATATTAGAAGATTTCTACTTTTCATGATTGTTCATCTACAACTAGGCTTTCCCCATGAGATAAGGACAGCTTGTAGTTTATTGGGTTTATTTCATTCTTTTTCTTTTTCTGTATTTTTAATCATTCAATCTATTTTAATTTTGACCCCTGTAAAGGATTTTGGGCTCACCCAGATCTTGGTCCAACCTGGTGTCACTGACAGTTGGGACACTGTCAGAGAGAGGTCAGTTTATTTTTTCTTTTGCCAAAGATACAAAAGATACATAGAAACTCATGAATATATGTAGAAGTATAAAATGTTCAAGTAACCCATTATTGTCATAGAACATGAAGACACTTTATGAGACTCCCTTAAAAAAATATTTCCTAATCTTCTTAGTCCTGTACTGTTGACACAAGTAAAAAAAAAAATCTCCTATATAGTACCTCCCACAGAGGATTAGTGAGGTCCAGATTTTCTTCACAGTGTGTAAGAGAGAATTTGCAAGGCATGCATGCAAGACAGAAAGCTGAGGACAGAAGAACTGTCAGTCAAGTGACAGTTCCTTCCCTTGGAATGTTCCCAGGAAAAGCAGTTGGAGCCAAGCCAGCAGCTGAACTGGGCTTCTGGAGCTGGAGGAGAGGCTTGTGAACTAAACTTTTGGCTGCTTGTGGCTAATGGTGAAGATCCTGAAGCTTTTGCTGACTGACTGATATTTACCTGTGTAAAAATGGAGACTTGAATCCAGGACTTCAGTCCCCAGAAGTCCTTGCTCCACTTCCCCAGAATGCTTTGTAATACCACTGAACTCTCACCTGGGCTGAGATCGAGATGGGGTATTCAACCTGATTGGAAAGTTTTCTGGGCCTCTCTTCTCTTCCTGTCTCCACTGGCAAGCAGACATGTCTCATGATGTGAGTGAAACTGAATTGGGCCTCTCGGGCCACCTGGCACATGCCTTTTTTACTTGTATTTTTCTTAAATTCTCAACTTTAATAAAAGTATAATACTCCTTGCAGAGAGAAACAAATTTCTACCTGCCTAAATTTCCCTAAATTTTAACTCTTACACCTGGCTGTTTAAAAGAAAAGAAGACATATAGTTGTCCTCATACCACACTGACAGACTTTGTGTCACAGCTGTGACAGAACTGCCATTTCCCCAATATCCTCAAAACCAAGGCTCCTTGTATAGACTGGGGAAATCCCATCCCTCTTACCTCATCCTCTATCCTTGCCCTGTCTTCCCCAATAAACCTCCTTACTGGAGAAATTAAGAGAAAAGAGTATCTTCTCTGAACCTTATAGTTTACCCTGAGTGAAACTGAAGGGAAAGCGGGAGGGGAAGCTAAAGAATTTAGAAGAGGGGAGGAGAGGGAGGCATTGAGGAAGGAAGGGTAGGAAAAACCTTGATCAATTAGTCATCCAGTATTGATCAATAGACACCCTCAAGTATCTCTCTATTATCTCAAGAAGTATCTATTACAGATAATCACTCTATTACAAATGGCACCCTTAAAACAGACTGAACCCCACAATCCTTAGAAACAACAAAAAAAGAAAGATGTTTAAGCAGGTTATCTTTGGAGTTGTGGTTATAGCAGCTAATGCTTGTTTCTGGGCCTACAACATACTTTACAGTAAAATGACCCATATGATCTTTGACTCTCTTGACTACATAGGTGACAAGACCATGTTTATACTTCAGTTAACTTTTCAAACTGAATTCATACTCTGTCAAATTCTGGCTCAAGTTTATGTGATCTTTATAGATGTCTTACAAACTCTGACCCAATTAAAGAAGATCTTTAGATGTGTGATTCCTTTGAAGGCAGAAAAGATACTGGTTATTGATAACAACCTGGAAAGCATGATAAAGAACTTATTTGAGGAATTGATCAAGGAAAAAGGACTTGATAATATTAAAGGCAAGGACAATGGACAGGCACATTGTGTACCTAAGGGAACTGAAGGTGACAATGACACCAAACCTGACAGTGAACCAGAGAAGATTTGTCCACTGAAGAAGGTCAACAAGATATCCAGTACAACTGGTGTACTTCAATCTAAAGTCCATAGACAATTTACCTCTAAGGAGCTTGATTCCCTAAAAAGACATTTCCCAAAATATATAGAACAACCTTTCAAATCTCAAAAGAAACTGAAACATGCTTTTAGGATTTTTGATCCTGATTTTGAGGATGTTGAATTTCTCCTTTCAGAACTGTTTAGCCCCCATGAGCAAAGACAATTCCTAGAAAAGACCAGGACTGATAGTAGCCTGACTAGTTGGCCCACTGTGAGGCAAAGGGAAGATCTAGACTTTGCTAACCCCACTAGCATGTCTTACCTAAGGAAATGCAAGGAAGACTTGCTCCAAGAGATTAAACAGTGCTGCTCAAAGCCAAATGCATGGGCTAGGTTTGATAAGATCATACAGAACAAAGGGGAACATCCAGCCACTTACATTGACCATCTGTCAGAAATGGCTGAATTAATATTAGGTCTAGAGGCTAATAGTGAAGAATCTGCAAGTCATATTCAAAGGCAATTTTTGAGGGGTTGCACACCTCATTTAAAGAACTTCTTTAAGCATTATTTCCCTAAGTATGATATGGTTAGCCTCATATTATTGCTTGAAACAGCAAGTTATTTGCATGATAATCAGTCAGAACAAAACAAACAGATGCAAGACCTAAAAGATAAATTAGAAATGACAGAGAAAAATCTAGAGGAAAAGGAAATAGAAGAAATCAAGAAACTAAACACGGTTAGGACTTACACAAAACCTAGTTATAAACCAAAACCAGTGCAGAGAGAAACTAGGGGATGCTTCTTCTGTCACAAGCAAGGTCACTAGATAAAAAATTGTTGTTTGAAGAAGAAAAATGAGATTAACAACAAGAACACACAAAATACACAAACTAGATACAAAAAGTCCACTTGCTGTTCTCATTGCACACTAAAATCTTAATTAAGGTGAAGACTCTGAAGCTTTTGTTGACTGACTGGTATTTATCTGGTTGGTTAAAGAAAAGGAAGAAAGAAGAAAAAATATTTGTCCTCCTATCTCTAAGACTGTCCCTGCTAGTGACTGATTGCCATTTCCCCAATATCCTCAAAACCAAGTTTCATTGTATAGACTAGGGAAACCTATCCCTCTTACCTTATCCTCTACCCTTGCCCTGTCTTCCCTAAATAAACCCCCTACTTGAGAAATCAATAGAAAAGAGTATTTCCTCTGAAATTTCATAGTGCACCCTGAGTGAAACTAGAGAGGGGGGAGGGGAAGCTAAAGGCTTCAGAAGAGGGGAGGAAACCGGGAGGTAAAGGGTGAAGGGTAGGAAAAAACCTTAATCTATTAGCCATCTGGTATTGATCAATAGACACCCTCAGGAGTATCTCTCTATCTCAGATTATCTCTCTATTACACCAGTCATGCTCAGTCAAA
The DNA here is from genome assembly GCF_027887165.1 of Monodelphis domestica. NCBI lineage: Eukaryota > Metazoa > Chordata > Mammalia > Didelphimorphia > Didelphidae > Monodelphis > Monodelphis domestica. The sequence goes on from NC_077234.1 coordinate 213,535,443, forward strand.
TCTTTAGTCCTTCAGTTATAGGACTCCACTTTTGGTGATCCTCTTGTCCTCTATGAAACATGTTGCTAAGTAAATTTTCTCCTTCTGAGCAAATAATACCTGTCTAACTCAGGAGCTCTGAACTAAAGATTATCTATCAAGGCTAGAAATGTCTATCTCTTGAGATCATTAATTGCTGACCTGTTCTCAGAAGAGGAAACAAAAAAACAAAATAATGGCATCCAAGAATTAGGAAGACCCAGAAACTCCAATCTCCAACTCTCCTATCCAAGTGCATATCTCCCACTAACATGTGTTTCTCCTGTAAGTCATTATTGATGCTGGAGGAAAGAGGGAGAAAGTGGAACAAAATTCCCTCTTCCTCTCACCTTGATTTATTCCATACTCGAAGAGACCTTTGAGATCACTCAGACATTAAAGACCAATTAGAAAGGGGGATAAAGTATGTTTCCAGCTCTTTGAGGCTTCAAATACTCTGCAAAAAACAAAACAAAACAAAACATCCAATTGATCAGGCACACTTAAGACAAAGTTGTTCTTCTAATCACCCCTGTTACAAAAGAAATTGAGTTTTCTGGTGGTGTAAGGAATATCAGTGAGAAAATGTGTGTACTTGGAAAAGGAAATTGGCCAATCATGCAAAAAGGGAGTGTGGGATAACAGATTGGACAGCTCAAAAATTCCACTGAAACAATTGAAATTTTGTTTAAAAGATGTTGAGGAAATCCTATATGAAAGATATGGATGAGAATCACCCAAGAGGAGAAGATAGAGTTGAATATGGATCTGTGCCTTTGGAAGAAACACTCACAGAGATGAGATCACAGGTCCACTGAAGTTCAAATCCTCTGTAACTATAAATTACTTAATAATACCAGAATCAATGTACCACTAGAAATATATAACTTACTACCAGTTGCAAAAAGAACATAAAATAATAAAGTTCAAATACCAAGATAGGTATTCTGTTTGGTTTAGTTTAATTTTTCTCAGAAATTGGTATAGGAAGAGAGAAAGGGCAGGATAGCTCTGTCTTTGGAAAAAGAAAAAATCAATAAACAAAAACGAACACAAAGTATATATGTGTATGCAACTGTTGCCTTTATTTCAATAAACTTGGGATATTAAAATATGAAATATAAATGTAAGTAAAAGTAAATTCCAGTATGTTTTAAGGTAAATAAAAAGTAAATGCCTGTTTCTCACCTCTCAAAAAAAAAAATTCTAACACTGGTGACCATAGTCAGCTTTTCATTTCTGGGTACCAATCCTGAGTATTTCTGTCAGTGCTGTTCCAGAGCACTTAACAGTGCTTTTAGAAGCAACAAAGACCTCTTGGCTTTCTATCTCAGTGTCTGCTTTACTGACATTTTAAGTAGAAAAAAATAGACTATTCAGCCGTTCTTCCAAAAGATCATGGGACACATTTTAAAATGCCTTCTAATTCTTATATGCTATTGAAATTACAACTCAAGATTCAGGAATTGTAAAATAAGTGACCATTATGAGTCAGTCTCCTGACATTTGAATTCTTTACCTTGAAAATTGATATTATATGCAAGGAAATTTCTCTCCTGGGAATCATCATAAATGCTGACTTACAGAAACTTAGCTTCATAACCTTCAGAACCACATGTCGAGCTTAATCTGTTGGCTCAGAAATGGCTTTTTGAAATCCCCAAGTGCTCTTTTCAACTTTTCTTTTCTTCATTTAGAAACCTTGTGAGGAAATAGGGTGAGCCAGGTAGTCAATGATACCAATATCTTGTGACCTGTATTGCTCTAAAGGAACCAGAAATGGGGGGCAGGAGGGAGTCTGAGACTATAAAGGCCTCTGGACCATCATTACTTGTAAATTACTAATACCAGAGTCAATGTACCACCAGTAGTATCTGACTTACTACCAGTTGCAAAAAGAGGATAAAATCATTCCTGTAATACCTTGACTTGGAATACTTCATAGCTAATGTCATCTCAGAAATGGCCTTACTCTTTGCAAAATTTAGGTGAATCAGAGCCTTCCCTTTGGGGGGTTAACAAGGCTGGGGGAAAGTATCTTGATGGTATTTCAAGATTGTAGCTATTTACTTAAAAAGAAGTGGAAAATTGCAGCAATCGTTTCAAGAATTCATGCCAAATAACAGTATCTGAACTATCTTTAAACAAAAAAAAAAACTAATTGTGCTTATGCTGCTTGATTATCTGAATTTTTCCCTTGACTCTCAACATTGCATGCATGGATTCAGGCTAAAAATTTTTGAACTTTGTCTAATAATATTAGCCAAATGAAATATGTGAATACACACATATTTTGTAAAGCATGATACTTGATTTTCAAGCAAATTTTCAACGTCAATATTCAGTCATGTAATATTAACTCTCACCATGAGGTGCCATTCATTCCACAAGAGCATATTTTAATGAGAATATTAAGAGGGAATCAACTCCATATTACTAGATAAAACCTTCCTGTCCCAGGCAGATTTTGATAATAAATAGGCAAATGGAGCCCTAAAAAAAAAATCAAGCAAACAAAATCCCTATATTTAAGAGATAAATATCTAGTTTATATTTTGTCACCAGAGTAATAAGACTTAAATGATGGTCATTATATTTTATTTTGATTTGGTTTTTTTCTCTCTCCCTGGGTAAGGAATAAGAAAAGGGAAACTTGAGAAAGAAGAGCTAACTTAAAGAATTGTAAAGTAATCTGTGTGGGAAAAAAAATCAATTCATAGGTATTAAATTCCCCCTTACCTTGCAGAATCCTAAGATTTCTTCCAATTAGTTCAAGAATCACATTCCACAAAGCAACCAATCATTTTTTTCAAAATAATATTTTAGTCAAAATTACCTAAAAAACTTAATTTTTCTTTTTATTCCCATCAGCCATTTAGGACTATGTTACATATGCATACCCAGTGACTTAAGACTTTGAACCATCTGCATCCAGCATTTGGTGATGACAACCTTTTCTGTGTAAGTCTAGTTGTGCTTAAAGACATCATGATGCAGTACCAAGAATATTGGTATAGAATTACTTGGCTTTGACCTTGCACAAGAGTTTCTCTTCCTTGGATCTATTTCCTCAAAAAGGAAGGGCTTGGGAAAAAAAATGATCTACACAATTCCTTCCAGCTTTAAATATATGATATGTGTATATGTCAACAAACCACGGCATCCAATTTCATAGCAGGTCACCTGCCAAAAAATTGTGCATGATTAGGAATAACCTTAGTGATCTGATGTTTTACAATGAACCTCATAGACTAGTGCTTTGATCCTATTGTCAGTGGTATATCCACATAAGCTCTATCCACATAAACCTCCTACTTTGCTCTTGGAGTAAGCAAAAAATCTGTTACAATCTTTTTTTTTTCCCCTTCCTTTTCACCCATCCCCCATCCCCAAGAAGGCTGATATAAGTTGTACATATATTATCATATAATACATACTTCCCTGTTCATCATGTTGTGAAATAAGCATTGCTTACACCCGAGAAAATTTTATGGAGAAAATGAAGTGAATATGCTGCAATCTGCATTCAGACTCCATCAGTTCCTTTTATGGCAGTGGATAGCCTTTTTCATCATTGAGTTCCTTGATGTTGTCCTAAATTCTTCTCTTATTGAAAATAGCTTGTCATTCACAACTGATCATCATACATTATTGTTGTTACTATGTACATGTACACTCATTCTGTTCACTTCACTTTACAACTCTCTATATAAATGTCTTTCCAGAGTTTGGGAGGTGGGGATTATCTTGTTTCTCATTTCTTGTGGGACAATAACCTTCCATTACAAAAACCACAACTTATTCAGCCATTCCTTAATTGATGGACATCCCTTCAGTTTCCATTTCTTTGCCACCACAAAAAGAGCTGCTATAAACATTTTAGAACATACAGTTTCTTTTTCCTGTTTACCTTGATCACCTTGTGAAATAAACCAAATAGTAGTATTATTGGATCAAAAGGTATACACGGGTTGGGGACAGCTAAGTGCCTCAGTGTTTTGAGAGGTCCTATGTTCAAATCTGGCCTCAGATACTGCCTAGCTATGTGACTCTGGACAAGTCACTTAACCCATTGCCTAGCCCTTACTGTTCTGACTTGAAACCTAAATAGAGTATTGATTCTAAGGTGGAAGGCTTTTTTTTTAGGTATCTATAGTTTCATAATGCTTTGAGTATAATTCCAGATTGCTCTCCAAAATGGTTGGATGAGTTCACAGTTCTACCAGCAATATATTAGTGTCCCTATTTTTCCACATCTACTCCAACATTTGTCATTTTGTCTTTTTATCATTTTAGACAATATGATAGGTGGAAGATGATATCTCAGATTTCTTTTGATTCACAGTTCTCTAATCAATAATCATTTAGAGCATTTTTTCATATAGTTATATATAGCTTTGATTTCTTCATCCAAAAATTATCTATTCCTCTCTTTTGACCATTTATCAATTGAAGAATGGCTCATATTCTCACATATTTGACAAAGTTTTCAACATATTTTATATATGAGACCATTATTTGGGAAAAAAAATGTTTCCCAACTCATTGCTTTCCTTTTCATCTTGGCTACATTAATTTTATTTCTACAAAAACTATTCAATTTAATATATTCAAAATTTTACATTTTACAATCATTTCGGTCTCTTGTTTATTCATAAATTCTTCTCCTACCCATAAATCTCATGGGTAATATGCTTTCTCTTCTTCTAATTTGTTAATATCTCCCTTTATACCTAAATCATACATCCATTTTGATCTTATATTGACAAGTGGTGTAAGATACTGGTGTATGGTGAGTTTCTGCCAAACTGCTTTCCAGGTTTCCCAACAATTTTTACCAAATAATGAATTCTTATTCCAAAACTGAGAATTTTACCTTTGTCAAACACAATATTCCTATAATTTTCATGATTATTTATCTTATGTCTATTTTTTCTACTGATCTGTTTTTCTATTTCTTAGCCAGTATCAAATTGTTTTGATAATTACTGGTTTATAACATAGCTTGAAATCTGGTATTGCCAAACCTCTTTCCTTAACATTTTTTCATTATTATTTTTGATATTCTTGACATTTGGCTTTTGCAAATTAATTTTGTTTTTTATTCCTTTTATTATTCCTTTTTCTTACTCATTTGCTCCTGCTAAGTCGCAGCTATTAGTTCCTTGCAGACAAGGGTTGTGTTTTATATCAATTTCATATCAAAGTGCCCAGGATAGTATTCTACACATAGCAGATGCTCCCTGGGTAAGTTGCTTAGCCTTTATTGAACTCTATTTCTTCATCTTTAAAACAAGGATAATATGTTAAAGGGTCATTTTAAGTATCAACTGAGATAATTTATATTAAGCATTTTTAACTCTTAAAGAATTATAGAAATGTTAGTTGATATGCAAAGTATTACACTGTCTCCCTCTCAGGATTGATATGTAGAGAATACTAGTAAAGTTTTGTTGTTTGTTTGTTTTTTTAAGAGATAGGGCCAGGGAACTGTGATTTCATTGATATAGAGAACTCCAGGAAGAGAAAAATTCCCTTTATCTATCCAGATTGTCATTTTCTCTGCAACTAATAGTTTTGAAGAGTTAACTTGTAGTTTTGGAGAGGAGTGAGGGATTCTTTGAATTGCCTAGAATTACAAAATTTGTATGTGTCAAAACTGGGTCTTGCATTCAAGTCATCTTGACTCTGAAGTTAATACTTTATCCACTGCATCATGCCACCTCTAAAACACCATATAAATAAGAGCAACTAGGGAAGTGAGGATTGTTTTATAAGTTTTGTTTTGTTTTCCTATATTAAAATAACCTAGCAACCAACACTGAATAAGATGAATTACTGATGAGAGCCAGAAACACTCCTTGGGTGTGGGAGAATGAACTTACACTGCAAGTGAAACTCTAAACTCATCCAAAATACCCCAGCATGTACAGATACCTCAGAGATAGAGCAGGTTTAGTTCCAGACCATCATAATGAAGTGAATATTGCAATAAAGCAAGTCACATGAATTTTTTTGGTTTCCCATTGTAAATAAAAGTTATCTTTTTATATTTTAATAGACTATTACATTGTAGTCTATTAAGTGTGCTATAATTTAATGTTTGAAAAATGTTCTGAAGCTTCCTCGAACCCATGAGAAGCCTCAAGATAGGAAGATAGAGGAAGGATAGAAGTTCTGGATGCTGCGAGGGGGATGGTGGAGCCAAGTTAGAGATATGAGGTGGCAGGAATGAGTCAGAAATCCAGGCCTTTTTAATTATCAAGGAGCCACAGCAAAAACTCCAATCAGTGGACTACTCAGAAGGCTTATACCCGTCCAATAATCCAATTTTAATACCACACAGGTCGGAGACATGATATAGAAAAGAAAGTGCCTGGCCGAAGGCAAGGTCCCAGGTGGGAGAGGTAGATAAGGAAAGCAATCAAAGATGGAGCTTGGCCAGAGGCCAAGCTCCAGCAAGAACAGGCATCAGTGAGATCTGAGATCCAAGTGAAAGAGAGAAGGGCGGAGTTTGCTGTGGCCCGGTATTTAATCTCTTTGATATGCAAATATACACAAAACATAGGGATGATTATCATTGGTCAATGACAAGGTATAGGTGTGGTTTCTCTTAGCCAGGTGAGCACAAAGAAACCTGTTTTCCCACCTAACCTGGGGGAAGCTGGGGTCAAGGGTCAGAGGCTTTCCCAGCCATGCGCAAGACTGAGCATGCTCAAGACTGAGCATGCTCTCTTCTAAGACAATCTGTACATACTGTTTCCCTTGCCCATAGCTAGGAGTGGACTGCTACATATTCTTATTTTAATTTAAAAAATACTTTGTTGGGGGAAGCTGGGTGGCTCAGTGGAGTGAGAGCCAGGCCCAGAGATGGGAGGTCCTGGGTTCAAATCTGGCCGCAGACACTTCCTAGCTGTGTAACCCTGGGCAAGTCACTTGACCCCTATTGCCTAGCCCTAAAGTATTGATTCTAAAATGGAAGGTGAGGGTTTAAAAAAAAATACTTTGTTATTGCTAAAAAAATACTAACCATCACCTGATCCTTCCAAGAGATATACCCATTTTGCTAGTGAAGGGTTTTACATCCAGGTTGATGGTTGCTGACTGATCAGAGCAGTGGTTGCTGATGGCTGTGGCAACTTCTTAAAATGAAACAACATTGACGTTTGTGCCATCAATTGACTCTTCTTCTCACTTGAATACTTAAAGGACAATGTAGAATTATTCATTTCACTATTCTTATATCTCAGGAAGAGGGAGACCTGAGGGGAGAGAGACAGATTGGGAATGGCCAGTCAGTGTAACAGTCTGAACATACACAACATTTACTATTAAGTTTGTCACCATATATGGACACTGTTCATGATAAACAATTGCAATAGTAACATCAAAGATCACAGGTCATCATAACAGATATAAGAACAATGAAAAGGTTTGAAATGTTTCAAGAATGACAAAATATGACAGAGAAATGACATGAGTATGTGCTATTGAAAAATGGCAATGATAAACTTGCGAGACATAAGGTTGTCACAACCCTTCAATTTGTAAAAACAAAACAAAACACAGTATATGTTAATTACAATAAAATATGCCTGTGATGAGTCAAGAGAGATTCCTATGCATAACAAGCCTGGGAAAAATTCTAACAAAAAGTGCAAATTCTTGATCTGTGCAGTTTTTAATCATAGATAAATAACAGTCCCACCCAAAATTGTTGACTCCAAGACAGAAGGTAAGGGTTTAAAAAAAAAAAAGATTAGATATTTCAAGAATCTCAAATTTTTAAAAGAAAACAATTTAGAGAATCATGAGACATCATGTTTTAAACTTTTCTCCATTGTGTAACCAAAGACTTATTCTTTGATTATAACCAAAGCATTTTTAGAATTAAAGGCTACTTGTGAAACACAACACAAAATTGATGCAAAGATGCTGTGAAATTTTCAACTATGTCACCAATGAAAATATTTTATAAGAAAACATTAAAATGTCAAAACAATAAATAAACAATCCAACACAAATCAAATCAGAGTCGCACTTCGGTGGTTCTAATCCTAGCTGCACTTGCCTGATAAGGGTTTCTTTGTTCAACCCCTGAGAAATATGGGATTCTTATTAGATACCTTCATTGGAGAAATGATGTTGTAAAATAATATTAATACCTTTTTAAATTTGATGCATGTTTGTTTATGCAACCATTTTCCATATAAGAAAACTGTAATAACAACAATAACAAAGTAACTATTATGGGCCAGGCACTGTGCATGGCATTGGTGATATAGTTAAAAATGAAAAACAGTCCCTATGCTCAAAAACCATACATTTTACTTCTTCCTTATCTTTAATTCATTATAATGTTCAGTGCATATAGTCTCTCATTTACTCTCTGAACTCCAACTTCCACTGGATTGTTGGATGATCAGAGGGTGACTACTATGCCTCTACCTCTCCCCGAACCCTACCCCTGAGTTCTAAACATATATTAAAGAGAACAAGGAAATTGTCCTAATATTATTGTATCATGAATTCCTACTGGCATGCTCCCATTAGTTTATGTTAATTGATTAAATAGGCTTAATTAGATTTTAGAAAGAAGTATTTACTATGGTCATATAATACGGACTGTTCATTCATATAAAGCATTCCCCACCAAAAGACTGTGATACAAAACGAGGGGATGCCCATCAATTGGGGAATGGCTGAACAAATTGTGGTATATGTTGGTGATGGAATATTATTGTGCAAAAAGGAATAATAAAGTGGAGGAATTCCATGGAGACTGGAACGACCTCCAGGAAGTGATGCAGAGCGAGAGGAGCAGAACCAAGAGAACATTATACACAGAGACTAATACACTGTGGTATAATCGAATGTAATGGACTTCTCCATTAGTAGTGGTGTAATGTCCCTGAACAATCTGCAGGGATCTAGGAGAAAAAACACTATCCATAAGCAGAGGACAAACTGAGGGAGTAGAAACACCGAGGAAAAGCAACTGCCTGACTACAATGGCTGAGGGGACATGACAGAGGAGAGACTCTAAACGAACACTCTAATGCAAATACTAACAACATGGCAATGGGTTCGAATCAAGAACACATGTGATACCCAGTGGAATCATGCGTCGGCTACGGGGGGTGGGAGGGAGGAAAAGAAAATGATCTTTGTCTTTAATGAATAATGCATGGAAATGATCAAATAAAATGCTATAAAATTAAAAAAAAATAGACTGTGATACACTCTCCTACCAGTCCAAAGAAAAGTAGTCTCAAGCTTAGAAATGACATGTGACAAAGGGATAACTCATGACTCCTGATTGCAACAAGTCTTTTTCTGCTGTTTGGGAATATTCATTAAAGTTCTCTTTCACCATAATAAAGCTTTTTGTGAAGCTCCCATCTTAAGGTTCTTTCCTCCAGACATTTAGTTTTGACTCAGCTTCCAATACAGACATTGTCTCAAGCTCTGTTGCCCTGGGATGATGAGAGAATACCAATTAAAAAAAAGTCTAAATTCTCTCTTCTTCAGCCACAAAATCTTTTCTGCTTCCTTCAAGTGATTCCTTCTCAGAGGTTTGACTGAAAGTGTCACACCCTTAACTTCCAATTACCCAAATACCCCTCTCAGCTCTAACATGATGTGCTAGCTATAGAAACCACAGAATATAATGACTGATTTCCCCCTGTTCAACAACACTCCAGTTCATCCAGCTGATTCCAAGGACATCAATATCATTAAAGACTTTTGCCCCAGATAGTCTAAAGGTTATGATTGATTAAATTGAGATGTGGTCTTACCTGATTGTTATATTAAGACAGAAATCTGTTTATATCATCAGTTACTTTAGGTTAGATGAGGTAAGTAATTGATTAACTTTCATCCTTACAATTATATGACACTTTCCAAAGAACATTTATCTTTTCCATAGGACAGCACCTTTATCCTCATTGTATGTGTGTATTCACTGGAATGAAGTGACTTGTGTATTGTCATTTGTTGTAAAGTTATTTTCATATTTCTTAATATTTTATATTTAACTTTGTTATGATGGACTCTCCATGACCCCATTTGGGATTTTCTTAGCCATGCTACTTACCATTTTCTTCTCCAGCCAATTTTATAGACAAGGAAACTGAGACAAAAAAGGGATAAAGAGCTTGCCCAGCTAGTAAGTATCTGTGATTTGGACTCAGAAAGATGAGTCTTTCTAATTCCAGGTCCATCACTCTCCTCCATGCCACTTAGCTGCCCTATATAATAATAGAATCCTAAAAATTATCTAGTCTAATCCTCTCATTTCACAGAAAGGGAAACTAAAGACCAGAGAGATCATGATATGTATAAAGTCACAAAGGCAGTGAGTCTCAATTCAATCCTAAATTATCTTGGACTCCTCATAGTTAATAAATGGTAGAGCAAAAACTAGAACTCTGTACTTCTGATTATCTAGTGCTTTTCCCCTTTAGTGCTACAATTCAAAGGCAAGAAAGTATTTCACATGAAATTATTTTAAAAGTTTTGGTTGCTCCCCTAGAGATTTGCATCTATCTGAAACATTATCTCTTGTTCTATCTTTTCAGAAAATGGAATTTTGTGAGCAACTTAAACTTTTGCCACTGGTGAGGTTTTTAAATTATAATATAGTGTTGGCTTTCTCTTAGAACTGGAAAGCACTGCTTGAAAATATCATATCCAAATATCTCATTTTATGCATGAAGAATTTGAGACTAAAAGAGATTAAGTGGCTTGTCTGAAGTCACACAACTAATTATTAACAAGCCATATCTAGAAATCAGCATGCCTAAAAACATGTCTAGTCTAGGTTACTTTTGAAAACACTACACTGCCTCTCTTCTCTGAATCTGCTCAGGCTGGTTTTTAAAACTATAGATTAGGGGATTTTTTTAGAGGGGAATTCTCTTTCAATGAGACTCTCCTCTGACCACAGTAGTTTTAGAATGTGGCCTGATTTCACTTTACGTGAATAAGATCAAGGCATTTAAAACAGCAGGGACTTTTCAAATTTCAAACCATGTTTATATCTCTTATTTATTATTTGTATATAAGTTGCTTTACATTATTTTATTTTATTTTTGTATTTATATTCCTTTATTATTATAATTTATAGCTAATAATATAAATATTATAATATATTGATATAAATTTACATATACATAAATGTTTTCAGAAGACACTATGGTACAATGAAAAGATCCTTAACTCTAGAATCAAAAAGAAATGAGTTCAGATCCTACTTCTGATGCCTACCTTCTGTGTAACCTTCAGCAAGTCACCCTAGACCTGTTTCCTCAACTATGAAATGAGGGAATTTAAGTCATCTGGAAGGTCGATTCTGACAGTCCCCTATGATCCTATGAGGTGATGTCTAAGTGGAAGCTCCTTGTTTCCTTCCAAGATTCATTTTTTTAAAAATGCTAGCTCCTAAATCCAAAAGGATTCACTTCTATACAATAAACAGAATCTAGATGATTTGTTATTACTTTTGTGGAGGGTCTTTCAAGGTTGTAGGTTACAGAAGGAATTGCAGTTCGGGTTATTTATGTTTTAGAGAGTGATTACTGACACCTAGTGCTTAAAAAGAATAGTACTGGAAAGGGCAGTGTTACAATAGGCTTTTTTTTTTTTAACCCTTGCCTTCTGTTTTAGAATTGATGCTAAGAATGAGTTTCAAGGGAGAAGAATAGTAAGGGCTAGGCAAATGGGGTTAGATGGCGTGATCAGGGTCACACAGCTAGGAAATGTCTGAGACCAGATTTGAACCAAGGATCTCCTACCTCCAGGCCTAGCTTTCTATCCATGGAGCCACCCAAATGCCCCTATGATATGTTTCTACACTGAACTCAGAGATAGCCCAATCCTCAATCTATCACCTTTTTCCTAAGACTTTTCTTTTGTGACTCAGAACTGTCTAAACCAAGATGTAAGTTCCATAAGTGTTTTGTCATCATAACTCCCAATATCACCATAAAGAGCAGCTCTAGATCTGGATTCTTAATCAGTCAACAACACTTAATAAATACTTACCATATTCCAGATATTGTGCTAATAAGTATTGGAGATATAAAGGAAGACCCAAAAAATAGTTTCTTCCATCAAGGAACATACTTTCTTATGCCAAAAGTCACAAAGGCCGAGAATCTTATAAACAAAATTCAAGGTAAAAGAGATGAAATGTAACTAACTAGATAAATATAAAATAAACACATATTTGAGAGGAAGAATGAGGGAGAGAAAGGTCGACAGAGAAGAGAGGGAGGAAGGTTGTAAGGGAAAAGGAAGAACAGAGACAGACAAAGAGAGAGAAAAAGGAGAGAGAGAGAGAGAGAGAGAAAGAGAGAGAAAGAGAGAGAGAGAGAGAGAAGAGAGAGAGAGAGAGAGAGAGAGAGAGAGAGAGAGAGAGAGAGAGAGAGAGAGAGAGAGAGTGAGCACAGGGAAAACATTCTTATATACTTGACCAGAGATCTCTATCTGGGCAGATTCCCACATATAAAGATATGTGCACTGACTTCTGACCCTCACAGTGACAGATCTGCACACTAATACAATAACTAGTACTGGCAATCACATACATTTGCAGGTCATGTCAAGACACATTTAATGCAAGAACCCCATATTTATGGAATGACACTTCCAACACAATCAGCTCTTAACAGTGTTCCCTTGAGGGCCACCTAAACCAAGCCATGAATATCAGTGTCAGGGAAAAATCCTGTTGCTTCTCATCTAACTGGAGGAAGGGAGAGAAGCGGGAGTAATCACTATGTCACATGCAGCTGTGGGTCTACTTCAGCTTGCCCACCATTTCAATCATCTAACTCTAGCACACAGTCCAGTCTAGCTTCAGCTGTGTAGGAAAAGAAACAGCTGCTGAATGTACTCCTGAAGCAAACATCTATTGTTTTCTACTTAGCTTGCTCTCCAGACAGAGACCTTTTAAAAATAAGATTGCACTGGTAATTTGCCTTTCTTTAACCCAATTGACAAACCCAATCAGCACATTTTTCCTTCTCACAAAGGGACCAGAGCTTGTATGTTAGATAAAACTGTACATGTGGAAGCGAACAGGATATTGAGTTGAATTTTATCTTTTTAAGTAATAAGGAAAATGTCATTATTCTTAGTATGGTGGGACTTTTTACTTTCCCAGCAGCTGGGAGAGGAGAAATTGGTGATTTTGGTCACTAAGAATTCAGATCACTTGGTTAAATCTAGATAAAGGGCCTGTGATCGGAGAAGTATCTATGGACACCTCTAATTGACTATTTGATGTCATTCTTAAACTTTTCAATGTGATAAATACAAGAAGTCAACGTTAGGGGTAAATAGTCCCATGTGGAAGTGATCCTGGGATGAAGACATAAAACCGGATGGGAAGGTTAGAGGAAGTAAAAGCTTATTAAGTTCTATCTCCCAACCCAAGTTACCAAGTGTCTGGTGTGGGGAAGAGATTGATGCCAAACAGATATTGGGAAGGGACTAAGTAATCAAGCTGACTTTTCAAATTTGTATAGGCATCCTTTATGTTATAAACTCTTAATTAGGATCATAGATCTAAAAGGGACCTCACAAACCAATTCCCTTATTTTACAAATGAGGAAACTGAGGCCAATGCCATTCAAATAACATCCATGTAGAGAACATTGCAAGTGAAATTTCAAGCCTTCTGACCCCAGAGATATTATTTTTTTTTCTATTCTGCCACCCTCATGAATTAATGTTTTTCCTTGAGAAAGTGAGGGACAAGATGGGTTGGAGTCACTTGGGCTCAATAATGTACTTAGTAGATGAAAAAAAGATAAAAGGGGGTTAGATATTGGAGTGGTGACAGCAGTTTGGAATTGTACTGTTTATTGATTATTGTAAACTTATATAAGTTAGCTTGGGGACATTTTTCATTGGTATGGATTTCTATATGATTCTTCATAATACTATTTATTTTATTTTATGCTTTTACAATTATTATTGTCAGAAACTGTCTATAGGCTTCATGAGATTGCCAAAGGAGTCCCACAATAAAAGATTAAAGGATCCTGAGGTAGAAGAATACTGAATATCACTTGTCCTGAATGATGAAATTGGTAGGATCCAGATATTTAGAAACATAAAAAAGAAACCAGTAACTAAAACTTGAGACAGATCCGGTTCTTGAGCTGTGGTTCAGAAAATTAATATGTAGGATTAGGGCATCTATATCTCTCATAAGCAATCAAAAAAGTGTGTTGTTGAAGCCTTTCTCTGGCTTTCTGTTACCTATATTCCAGAACTGAAAGGTTAGAGGGAAGATTCTGTTTCTCTAGTCAGGTTAGCTATTGCTGAAATCAAAGTAAATCCCCAGTGGGTGGCAGCAGTCTCCCAGAAACAAGAATGAAGTACAGTATGATTACAGATTGGTATCTGAATTAATAGAAAGCGAGAGAAGGGCCAAGATGGTACTGGGTTAGAATGAGTCAGTTCTGGCTGAAAATAATAAGTTTAAAATAATGATAGGTAATATTTCTAAGCTGCCTGAATGCCGATACTTCAGGATTAAACAATGGAATTTGTGAAATATAGGGAGCATATAACTATTATAACAATTGAATTCTCGAGAGGCAATATTTCATCAGGTTTAAATTAGCTTATTAATCCAGCTGCTCACAAAAATCTAAACTAGCCTGTAGTCACCCTCCATAATCTGAATGGGCATCAAGGAACATGAGAGGGCAAAAAAGAAGTGGCGGGTCAGGAGGGCAAAAGTAACTGGGCAAAAGAGAGCTGGGAGAAATGAGCCCATGAAGCCAAAGAGAGTGACTTCCATTAGCACAGGCCATTATGAACCCCTTGTGACATCCTTCTTGGTCCCTTCCCTGGACTTCCCAAGAGGTCTCTGATTGGGAAATAGTCACCAAGGAGCTGGACTTAGAGATCTTTCTCCCTCATATTTCATCACAGGAAAAGGTAGTTCTTAGGGATTCCAAGAATCCCCTTCTTTCCTGCCATGAGGCTGGGTCAGCATGACTAGCCAGCCAGAGCTGGCAGATTTTCCCACCAAAGAGAGTTCTTGTTTATAGATAAAGAAAGAGCAGGTTTCCCTGCTGCCTATAACAAAAATCAGCCCAGTGATATGCCATGAGCAGTACAAGGGAGGGAGAGGGTTGGGGATAGTTTTAAAAGACTGTAAAGGAAATAAGAGGGGAATAAGAAGGGAGGGGGGGTAGAAATGGAAGTAAAATAAGGGTGGGAATTAGGGGGACTGATTAAAAACAAAACACTGGTATAGAAGGAAATAGTGAAAGAAGAAAAGGCAGGACTAGGAGTGGAAATCAAAATGCTGGGAAATACACAGCTGGTAATCATAACTCTGAATGTGAATGGTATGAACTCACCCATAAAACACAAGCGAATAGCAGCGTAGATTAGAAACCAAAACCCTACCATATAATGTCTACAAGAAACACACATGAGGAAAGTAGACAAACATAGGGTAAAGGTAAGAGGATGGAGCCAAATCCATTGGGCATCAACTGATAAAAAGAAGGCAGGAGTCCCAATCATGATATCTGACAAAGCCAAAGTAAAAATAGATCTTGTTAAAAGATTTAGGGAAGGCAATCACATTCTGATAAAAGGCAGTATAGACAAACAGGAAATATCAGTACTCAACATGTATGCACCAAATGGCACAACATCCAAATTTCTAAAGGAGAAACTAGTGGAGCTCAAGGATGAAATAAATAGAAAAACTATACTAGTGGGAGACCTGAACCTTCCTCTATCAGAACTAGATAAATCAAACCAAAGAATAAATAAGCAAGAGAAGTGAATGAAATCTTAGAAAAATTAGTTAGTAGATATGTGGAAAAAATAAATAGGGACAAAAAAGAATACACCTTCTTTTCAGCCGCACATGGTACAGTCACAAAAAATGACCATGTACTTGGGCATAAATACATTGCAAACAAGTGCAAAAGAGAAGAAATAATAAATGCAACCTTCTCATATCACAATGCAATTAAAATAATATTCAGTATGAGTACATGGAGAGGCAAACCGAAAATTAATTAGAAATTAAACAATATGATTCTCTAAAATCGGTTAAAGAACAAATCATAGAAACAATAACTTCACTGAAGAAAATGACAATGATGAGACATCTTTTCAAAATCTATAGGATGCAGCCAAAGTAGTACTCAGGGGGAAATGTATATCC
This sequence comes from Monodelphis domestica, assembly GCF_027887165.1. Taxonomy (NCBI): domain Eukaryota; kingdom Metazoa; phylum Chordata; class Mammalia; order Didelphimorphia; family Didelphidae; genus Monodelphis; species Monodelphis domestica. The sequence continues at coordinate 213,551,674 of NC_077234.1, forward strand.
TTGAGCTCATATATTAACAAATAAGAGAGGGCAGAGGTCAATGAACTGGGCGTGCAAATTAAAAAACTAGAAAGTGAACAAATTAAAAATCATCCGAAGAGGACAAAATTAGAGATCCTAAAAATCAAAGGAGAAATTAATAAAATTGAAAGTCAAAGAACTATTGATTTAATAAATAAGACTAGAAGCTGGTACTTTGAAAAAATAAATAAAATAAACAAAGTACTGGTCAATCTAATTTAAAAAAGGAAAGAAGAAAACCAAATTGATGAAAAGGGAGACCTCACCTCTAATGAAGAGGAAACTAAGGCAATCATTAAAAACTATTATGCTCAATTATATGGCAATAAATATGGCAATCTAGGTGAAATGGATGAATATTTACAAAAATATAAATTGCTTGACTAACAGAGGAAGATATAGACTACCTAAACAACCCTATATCAGAAAAAGAAATTGAACAAGCCATCAAAGAACTCCCTAAGAAAAAAATCCCTAGGTCCAGATGGATTCATAAATGAAATCTATCAAACATTCAAAGAACAAGTAATCCCAATACTATACAAACTATTTGACAGAATAAGCAAAGAAAGAGTTCTACTAAATTCCTTTTACGATACAAATATGGTACTGATTCCAAAGCCAGGGAGGTCAAAAATAGAGAAGGAAAACTATAGGCCAATCTCCTTAATGAATATAGATATAAAAAAACTTAAATAGGATACTAGCAAAAAGACTCCAGCAAGTGATCATAAGGATTATTCACTATAACCAGGTAGGAATCATACCAGGAATGCAAGGATTGTTCAATATTAGGAAAACCATCCACATAATTAACCATATTAACAAGCAAATCAACAAAAATCACATGATTATCTCAACAGATGCAGAAAAAGCCTTTGATAAAATACAAAACTCATTCCTATAGAAAACACTTGAAAGCATAGGAATAGAAGGGCCTTTCCTAAAAATAATAAAACCGTATATATCTAAAACCATCAGCAAATATCATCTGCAATGGGAATAAACTAGAAGCCTTCCCAATAAGATCAGGAGTGAAACAAGGATGCCCATTATCACCTCTATTATTTAACATTGTACTAGAAACAGTAGCAGTAGCAATTAGAGAAGAAAAAGAAATTGAAGGTATTAAAATAGGCAATGAGGAGACCAAGTTGTCACTCTCTGTGGATGATATGATGGTCTACTTAAAGAATCCTAGAGAATCAGAAAAAAGCTAGTGGAAATAATCAACAATTTTAGAAAAGTAGCAGAATACAAATAAACCCACATAAGTCATCAGCATTTCTATATATTGCCAATACATCTCAGCAGCAAGAATTAGAAAGAGAAATTCCATTTAAAATCAACCAAGATAATATAAAATACTTGGGAATCTATCTTCCGAGACAAACACAGGAACTTTATGAACACAACTACAAAACACTCTCCACACAATTACAACTAGATCTAAACAATTGGAAAAACATTGATTGCTCATGGGTAGGACTAGCTAACGTAATAAAAATTAATTTACTTATTTAGTGCCATACCCATTGAACTACCAAAAAACTTTTTACTGAATTAGAAAAAAAAAAAATCACAAAGTTCATTTGGAAGAACAAAAGATCAAGGCTATCCAAGGAAATCATGAAAAAAAAAATGCGAAGGAAGGAGGCCTTGTAGTCCTAGATCTCAAACTATACTATAAAGCAGTGGTCATCAAAACAATTTGGTACTGGATAAGAGACAAAAAGGAGGATCAGTGGAATAGACTTGTTTTAAGTGACCTCAACATGACAGTCTATAATAGCCCAAAGATCCCAGCTTTGGGGACCAAACTTCACTATTTGATAAAAACTGCTGGGAAAATTGGAAGACAGTATGGGAGAGATTAGGTTTGTATCAACATCTCACACTCTACACCAAGATAAACTTAGAATGGGTGAATGACCTGAATGTAAAGAAGGAAACTATAAGCAAATTAGTACCAAATACCAAATAGTATACATGTTAGATATTTGGGAAAGGAAGGACTTTAAAACCAAGCAAGAGCTAGAAAAAAAATCACAAAATGTAAAATCAATAATTTTGATTACATGAAATTAAAAAGGTTTTGTATAAACAAAAGCAATGCAACCAAAATTAGAAGGGAAGTAACAAATTGGGAAACAATCTTCATAACAAAAACCTCTGACAAAGGTATAATTACTCAAATTTATAAAGAGATAAATCAATTGTACAAAAAAATCAAGCCATTCTCCAATTAATCAATGGGCAAGGGACATGAATAGGCAATTTTCAGTTAAAGAAATCAAAAATATTAATGAGCACATGAAAAAGTGTTCTAAATCTCTTATAATCAGAGATGCAAATCAAAACAACTATGAGGTATCACCTCACACCTAGCAGATTGGCTAACATGACAGTGATGGAAAGTAATGAATGCTGAAGGGGATGTGGCAAAGTCGGGACATTAATGCATTGCTGGTGGAGTTGTGAAATGATCCAACCATTCTGGAAGGCAATTTGGAACTATGCCCAAAGGGCGCTGAAGAGCTGTCTGCCCTTTGATCCAGCCATAGCCCTGCTGGGTTTGTACCCCAAAGAGATAATAAGGGAAAAGACTTGTACAAGAATATTCATAGCTGTGCTCTTTGTGGTGGCAAAAAATTGGAAAATGAGGGGATGCCCTTCAATTGGGGAATGACTGAACAAATTTTGGCATATATTGGCGATAGAATACTATTGTGCTCAAAGGAATAATAAACTGGAAGAATTCCACAGGAAATGAAATGACCTCCAGGAATTGATGCAGAGCAAAAGGAGCAGAACCAGGAGAACATTGTACACAGAGACTGATACACTGTGGTACAATTGAATGTAATGGATTTCTCCATTAGTGTGGGAGTAGAAACACAGAAGAAAAACAATTGCTTGAATGAATACATGGGTCAAGGGGATATGGTTGGGCATGTAGTCTCTAAATGAACATCCTAACGCAAACATCAAAAACATGGCAATAGATTCTGATCAAGGGCACATGTAAATACCCAGTGGAATTGTGCGTCAGCCATGGGAAGGGTAGGGGGAGTGGAGGGAGGGAAATAACATGATTTTTGTAAGCAAGGAATAATGTTGTAATTAACTAAATAAATTAATTTTAATTTTAAAAAAAGAAGGGGATTTGAATAGGTGACTGTCTCACAGTCATTTCTACTATCTTATAAGTAGAAGCTAAAGCTCTGATCATTGAGGACAGCAGATTAGTAATCAGTCAATAAACATTTAAAAAGCACCTACTATGGGCCAGCTCCTGTACAAAACTCTGAAGATACAAAAAAGAAGCAAAAGACAGAAACTGTCTTTATGAAACTCACAGAAACTCATTGAGAGAAAAAAATTGCTGGTGTCTGTATGATGCTTTTTTTCAACCTTAATTCTTTCTTAGTATCAATTCTAAGACATAAGAGTAGCAAGGAGTAGGCAATTGGGGTTATGTGACTTGCCCTGGGTCACACAGCTAGGAAGTGTCTGAAACCAGATTTGAACCCCAGACCTCTTGTCTCCAGGACTGGTTTCCTATCCACTGAGCCACAGTTACCCAATGATTTTCTTTCAGTCTTTGAACTTGCTTTGTTGTTGTTGTTGTTGTTGTTGTTGTTGTTGTTGTTGTTGTTGTTGTTGTTGTTGCTTTAATCGTGGATTCTCACCTTCAGCTCAGACTAGTGGGAAAAAACTAAGTTCTAGGGAGGAACATTCTATATCAACTAATACAAAAGAGTTTCCTGAGTTTTCCACTATAGATATTTGGTGTTGGTTTTTTTTCCATATGAAGACTACTTGGGTGACTTTGCAAAAATGAATGGGGTCATAGACCAAATTGCTGACCTGGTAAATATGACAATGATAATTATAAATAATAATATCCTCCTTTGGAAATACTTTACCATTTCAAAATGCTTTTTCTCCATTCTATCATTTGAAAGTCACAACTCTACCAAGTGTTAGGGGTTCCTTTGCACAATCAATCTGATTGTTCTCCTACCTACAGCACCCCAAAGAGCCCCAAGAATACCTTCTGTCCTTGCAGAGACTCTAGAGAATTTAGAAATCTACCTTGCACATCCAGGATCTGATCCAGTATTCTTATCATGGACACACTCTAAGGGTATCATTGTGTAGTTATTTCAAAAACCCAGAAACAGCATTTTTAACAAATAGAAACAGAACCATTTGCCTATACATATAGATCTCTGCAGGTCGCATATGCACTTCATTTTTATATGTGATATTATCTATGTTTTATTATATTTTTTATTCGTTATGTGTAATGGGAGAGAAGGAACTCAAGACAGGTGGCTTCTATTCTCTCTATAAAGTCAGATATTTGTTAAATATTTCCCTATTACCTTTAAATCTGGCTCAGCAGTACATTGAAAAGTTGCAAGATATAGGCAGCTGGCAAGCCACATGTTTCAGATCTCTATCCCAGAACACAGCTAAACTTCCACCCTTCCTTCTCCTCAATACATACATGTTCACATAAGACACTTATACATGCACACTGAAGTATAGTGAGGAGATAACACAGTACAAATGAAAAAGTGTTGCTTCTGGAGTCAGAAGCCCCCAGTCCAAATCCTGCATCTGAATTTCTACTACCTTTGTCAACTCAGACAAGTCCTTTAACCTATTTGGACCTCAGTTTC